>NC_069140.1:81391654-81449154 GCF_943734755.1 Anopheles moucheti
AACGCAGGAGGAGGCTTTTTCCGTGTCAATCGAGCCAGCAAATGCGCCAAGAATGACCAGTTTTTCAAGCTCCTGATACCAGGAGAGCATCCAACGCAGGAGGATGCTTTTCCGTGTCGATCGAGCCAGAAAACGCGCCAAAACTTACCAGTTTTTCAAGCTCCTGATACCAGGAGAGCATCCAACGCAGGTGGATGCTTTTTTCCGTGTCGATCGAGCCAGAAAACGCGCCCAAGAATGACCAGTTTTCCAAGGTCCAGATACCAGGAGAGCATCCAACGCAGGAGGATTCTTTTTCCGTGTCGATCGAGCCAGAAAACGCGCCAAAAATGACCAGTTTTTCAAGCTCCTGATACCAGGAGAGCATCCACGCAGGAGGAGGCTTTTTCCGTGTCAATCGAGCCAGAAAACGCGCCAAAAATTGACCAGTTTTTCAAGCTCCTGATACCAGGAGAGCATCCAACGCAGGAGATGCTTTTCCGTGTCGATCGAGCCAGAAAACGCGCCAAAACTTACCAGTTTTTCAAGCTCCTGATACCAGCAGAGCATTCAACGCAGGAGGCTGCCTTTCCCGTGTCGATCGAGCCAGAAAACGCGCCCAAAAATGACCAGTTTTTCAAGCTCCTGATACCAGGAGAGCATCCAACGCAGGAGGATGCTTTTTCCGTGTCGATCGTGCCAGAAAACGCGCCAAAATTGACCAGTTTTTCAAGCTCCTGATACCAGGAGAGCATCCAACGCAGGAGGATGCTTTTCCGTGTCGATCGAGCCAGAAAACGCGCCAAAACTTACCAGTTTTTCAAGCTCCTGATACCAGGAGAGCATCCAACGCAGGAGGATGCTTTTTCCCTTGTCGATCGAGCCAAAAAACGCGCCAAGAATGACCAGTTTTCCAAGGTCCAGATACCAGGAGAGCATGCAACGCAGGAGGATGCTTTTTCCGTGTCGATCGAGCCAGAAAACGCGCCAAGAATGACCAGTTTTTCAAGCTCCTGATACCAGGAGAGCATCCAACGCAGGAGGATGCTTTTTCCGTGTCAATCGAGCCAGAAAACGCGCCAAGAATGACCAGTTTTTCAAGCTCCTGATACCAGGAGAACATCCAACGCAGGAGGATGCTTTTCCGTGTCGATCGAGCCAGAAAACGCGCCAAAAATGACCAGTTTTTCAAGCTCCTGATACCAGGAGAGCATCCAACGCAGGAGGATACTTTTTCCGTGTCGATCGAGCCAGAAAACGCGCCAAAACTTACCAGTTTTTCAAGCTCCTGATACCAGGAGAGCATCCAACGCAGGAGGATGCTTTTTCCGTGTCGATCGAGCCAGAAAACGCGCCAAAAATTACCAGTTTTTCAAGCTCCTGATACCAGGAGAGCATCCAACGCAGGAGGATGCTTTTCCGTATCAATCGTGCCAGAAAACGCGCCAAAATTGACCAGTTTTTCAAAGCTCCTGATACCAGGAGAGCATCCAACGCAGGAGGATGCTTTTTCCGTGTCTGTCGAGCCAGAAAACGCGCCAAAAATGACCAGTTTTTCAAGCTCCTGATACCAGGAGAGCATGCAACGCAGGAGGATGCATTTTCCGTGTCTGTCGAGCCAGAAAACGCGCCAAAAATGACCAGTTTTTCGAGCTCCTGATACCAGGAGAACATCCAACGCAGGAGGATGCTTTCCGTGTCAATCGAGCCAGAAAACGCGCCGGAATGACCAGTTTCAAGCTCCTGATACCAGGAGAGCATCCAACGCAGGAGGATGCTTTTCCGTGTCGATCGAGCCAGAAAACTCGCGCCAAAAAAATGACCAGTTTTCCAAGCTCCTGATACCAGGAAAGCATCCAATGCAGGAGGATGCTTTTTCCGTGTCAATTGAGCCAGCAAATGCGCCAAGAATGACCAGTTTTTCAAGCCTCCTGATACCAGGAGAGCATCCAACGCAGGAGGATTGCTTTTTCCGTGTCGATCGAGCCAGAAAACAAGCCAAAAAATGACCAGTTTTCAAGCTCCTGATACCAGGAGAGCATCCAACGCAGGAGGATGCTTTTTCCGTGTCAATCGAGCCAGAAAACGCGCCAAGAATGACCAGTTTTCCAAGCTCCTGATACCAGGAGAGCATCCAACGCAGGAGGATGCTTTTTTCCGTGTCGATCGAGCCAGAAAACGCGCCAAGAATGACCAGTTTTCCAAGGTCCAGATACCAGGAGAGCATCCAACGCAGGAGGATGCTTTTTCCGTGTCGATCGAGCCAGAAAACGCGCCAAAAATGACCAGTTTTTCAAGCTCTTGATACCAGGAGAGCATCCAACGCAGGAGGAGGCTTTTTCCGTGTCAATCGAGCCAGAAAACGCGTCATTAAATGACCAGTTTTTCAAGCTCCTGATACCAGGAGAGCATCCAACGCAGGAGGATGCTTTTCCGTGTCGATCGAGCCAGAAAAACGCGCCAAAAATGACCAGTTTTTCAAGCTCCTGATACCAGGAGAGCACTCCAACCCAGGAGGATGCTTTTCCGTGTCGATCGAGCCAGAAAACGCGCCAAAACTTACCAGGTTTTCAAGCTCCTGATACCAGGAGAGCATCCAACGCAGGAGGATACTTTTCCCGTGTCGATCGAGCCAGAAAACGCGCCAAAAATGACCAGTTTTTCAAGCAGTCCTGATACCAGGAGAGCATCCAACGCAGGAGGATGCTTTTTCCGTGTCGATCGAGCCAGAAAACGCGCCAAGAATGACCAGTTTTTCAAGCTCCTGATACCAGCAGAGCATTCAACGCAGGAGGCTGCCTTTCCCGTGTCGATCGAGCCAGAAAAACGCGCCAAAAATGACCAGTTTTTCAAGCTCCTGATACCAGGAGAGCATCCAACGCAGGAGGATGCTTTTTCCGTGTCGATCGTGCCAGAAAACGCGCCAAAATTGACCAGTTTTTCAAGCTCCTGATACCAGGAGAGCATCCAACGCAGGAGGATGCTTTTCCGTGTCGATCGAGCCAGAAAACGCGCCAAAACTTACCAGTTTTTCAAGCTCCTGATACCAGGAGAGCATCCAAACGCAGGTGGATGCTTTTTCTCCGTGTCGATCGACGCCAGAAAACGCGCCAAGAATGACCAGTTTTCCAAGGTCCAGATACCAGGAGAGCATCCAACGCAGGAGGATGCTTTTTCCGTGTCGATCGAGCCAGAAAACGCGGCCAAAAATGACCAGTTTTTCAAGCTCCTGATACCAGGAGAGCATCCAACGCAGGAGGAGGCTTTTTTGCACGTGTCAAGTCGAGCCAGAAAACGCGCCAAAAATGACCAGTTTTTCAAGCTCCTGATACCAGGAGAGCATCCAACGCAGGGGGATGCTTTTCCGTGTCGATCGAGCCAGAAAACGCGCCAAAAATGACCAGTTTTCAAGCTCCTGATACCACGAGAGCATTCAACGCAGGAGGATGCTTTTCCGTGTCGATCGAGCCAGAAAACGCGCCAAAAATGACCAGTTTTCCAAGCTCCTGATACCAGGAGAGCATCCAACGCAGGAGGATGCTTTTTTCCATGTTGATCGAGCCAGAAAACGCGCCAAAAATGACCAGTTTTTCAGCTCCTGATACCAGGAGAGCATCCAACGCAGGAGGATGCTTTTTCCGTGTCAATCGAACCAGAAAACGCGCCAAAACTGACCAGTTTTTCAAGCTCCTGATACCAGGAGAGCATCCAACGCAGGAGGATGCTTTTTCCGTGTCGATCGAGCCAGAAAACGCGCCAAAAATGACCAGTTTTTCAAGCTCCTGATACCAGGAGAGCATTCAACGCAGGAGGATGCTTTTCCGTGTCATTCGAGCCAGAAAAACGCGCCAAAAATGACCAGTTTTTCAAACTCCTGATACCAGGAGAGCATCCAACGCAGGAGGATTCTTTTTCCGTGTCGATCGAGCCAGAAAACGCGCCAAAAATGACCAGTTTTTCAAGCTCCTGATACCAGGAGAGCATCCAACGCAGGAGGATGCTTTTTCCGTGTCAATCGAGCCAGAAAACGCGCCAAAATTGACCAGTTTTTCAAGCTCCTGATACCAGGAGAGCATTCAACGCAGGAGGATGCTTTTCCGTGTCATTCGAGCCAGAAAACGCGCCAAAAATGACCAATTTTGAAGCTCCTGATACCAGGAGAGCATCCAACGCAGGAGGATGCTTTTTCCGTGTCAATCGAGCCAGAAAACGCGCCAAAAATGACCAGTTTTCCAAGCTCCTGATACCAGGAGAGCATCCAACGCAGGAGGATGCTTTCCGTGTCGATCGAGCCAGAAAACGCGCCAAAAAATTACCAGTTTTTCAAGCTCCTGATACCAGGAGAGCATCCAACGCAGGTGGATGCTTTTTTCCGTGTCGATCGAGCCAGAAAACGCGCCAAGAATGACCAGTTTTCAAGCTCCTGATACCAGGAGAGCATCCAACGCAGGAGGATGCTTTTCCGTGTCGATCGAGCCAGAAAACGCCGCCAAAAATGACCAGTTTTTTCAAGCTCCTGATACCACGAGAGCATTCAACGCAGGAGGAAGCTTTTCCGTGTCAATCGAGCCAGAAAACGCGCCAAAACTTACCAGGTTTTCAAGCTCCTGATACCAGGAGAGCATCCCAACGCAGGAGGATGCTTTTTCCGTGTCGATCGTGCCAGAAAAACGCGCCAAAATTGACCAGTTTTTCAAGCTCCTCGATACCAGGAGAGCATGCAACGCAGGAGGATGCTTTTCCGTGTCGATCGAGCCAGAAAAACGCGCCAAAACTTACCAGTTTTTCAAGCTCCTGATACCAGGAGAGCATGCAACGCAGGAGGATGCTTTTTCCGTGTCAATCGAGCCAGAAAACGCGTCAAAAATGACCAGTTTTTCAAGCTCCTGATACCAGGAGAGCATCCAACGCAGGGGGATGCTTTCCCGTGTCGATCGAGCCAGAAAACGCGCCAAAAATGACCAGGTTTTCAAGCTCCTGATACCAGGAGAGCATCCAACGCAGGAGGATGCTTTTTTCCGTGTCGATCGAGCCAGAAAACGCGCCAAGAATGACCAGTTTTCCAAGGTCCAGATACCAGGAGAGCATCCAACGCAGGAGGATGCTTTTTCCGTGTCGATCGAGCCAGAAAACGCGCCAAGAATGACCAGTTTTCAAGCTCCTGATACCAGGAGAGCATGCAACGCAGGAGGATGCTTTTCCGTGTCATTCGAGCCAGAAAACGCGCCAAAAATGACCAGTTTTTCAAGCTCCTGATACCAGGAGAGCATCCAACGCAGGAGGATGCTTTTTCCGTGTCGATCGAGCCAGAAAACGCGCCAAGAATGACCAGTTTTGCAAGGTCCAGATACCAGGAGAGCATCCAACGCAGGAGGATGCTTTTTCCGTGTCGATCGAGCCAGAAAACGCGCCAAGAATGACCAGTTTTCAAGCTCCTGATACCAGGAGAGCATGCAACGCAGGAGGATGCTTTTTCCGTGTCAATCGAGCCAGAAAACGCGCCAAAAATGACCAGTTTTTCAAGCTCCTGATACCAGGAGAGCATCCAACGCAGGAGGATGCTTTTTCCGTGTCAATCGAGCCAGAAAAACGCGGCAAGAATGACCAGTTTTTCAAGCTCCTGATACCAGGAGAGCATCCAACGCAGGAGGATGCTTTTTCCGTGTCAATCGAGCCAGAAAACGCGTCAAAAATGACCAGTTTTTCAAGCTCCTGATACCAGGAGAGCATCCAACGCAGGGGGATGCTTTCCCGTGTCGATCGAGCCAGAAAACGCGCCAAAAATGACCAGTTTTTCAAGCTCCTGATACCAGGAGAGCATCCAACGCAGGAGGATGCTTTTTCCGTGTCGATCGTGCCAGAAAACGCGCCAAAATTGACCAGTTTTTCAAGCTCCTGATACCAGGAGAGCATGCAACGCAGGAGGATGCTTTTCCGTGTCGATCGAGCCAGAAAACGCGCCAAAACTTACCAGTTTTTCAAGCTCCTGATACCAGGAGAGCATCCAACGCAGGAGGATGCTTTTTCCGTGTCGATCGAGCCAGAAAACGCGCCAAGAATGACCAGTTTTCCAAGGTCCAGATACCAGGAGAGCATCCAACGCAGGAGGATGCTTTTTCCGTGTCGATCGAGCCAGAAAACGCGCCAAAAATGACCAGTTTTTCAAGCTCCTGATACCAGGAGAGCATCCAACGCAGGAGGAGGCTTTTTCCGTGTCAATCGAGCCAGAAAACGCGTCAAAAATGACCAGTTTTTCAAGCTCCTGATACCAGGAGAGCATCCAACGCAGGAGGATGCTTTTCCGTGTCGATCGAGCCAGAAAACGCGCCAAAAATGACCAGTTTTTCAAGCTCCTGATACCACGAGAGCATTCAACGCAGGAGGATGCTTTTCCGTGTCAATCGAGCCAGAAAACGCGCCAAAACTTACCAGGTTTTCAAGCTCCTGATACCAGGAGAGCATCCAACGCAGGAGGATACTTTTTCCGTGTCGATCGAGCCAGAAAACGCGCCAAAACTTACCAGTTTTTCAAGCTCCTGATACCAGGAGAGCATGCAACGCAGGAGGATGCTTTTTCCTTATCAATCGTGCCAGAAAACGCGCCAAAATTGACCAGTTTTTCAAGCTCCTGATACCAGGAGAGCATCCAACGCAGGAGGATGCTTTTCCGTGTCGATCGAGCCAGAAAACGCGCCAAAACTTACCAGTTTTTCAAGCTCCTGATACCAGGAGAGCATCCAACGCAGGAGGATGCTTTTCCGTGTCGATCGAGCCAGAAAACGCGCCAAAAATGACCAGTTTTCAAGCTCCTGATACCAGGAGAGCATTCAACGCAGGAGGCTGCCTTTCCCGTGTCGATCGAGCCAGAAAACGCGCCAAAAATGACCAGTTTTTCAAGCTCCTGATACCAGGAGAGCATCCAACGCAGGAGGATGCTTTTCTGTGTCGATCGAGCCAGAAAACGCGCCAAGAATGACCAGTTTTCCAAGCTCCTGATACCAGGAGAGCATCCAACGCAGGAGGATGCTTTTCCTTATCAATCGTGCCAGAAAACGCGCCAAAAATGACCAGTTTTTCAAGCTCCTGATACCAGGAGAGCATCCAACGCAGGAGGATGCTTTTCCGTGTCGATCGAGCCAGAAAACGCGCCAAAACTTACCAGTTTTTCAAGCTCCTGATACCAGGAGAGCATCCAACGCAGGAGGATGCTTTTTCCGTGTCGATCAAGCCAGAAAACGCGCCAAGAATGACCAGTTTTCCAAGGTCCAGACACCAGGAGAGCATCCAAGGCAGGAGGATGCTTTTCCGTGTCAATCGAGCCAGAAAACGCGCCAAAAATGACCAGTTTTCAAGCTCCTGATACCAGGAGAGCATGCAACGCAGGAGGATGCTTTTCCGTGTCGATCGAGCCAGAAAACGCGCCAAAAATGACCATTTTTTCAAGCTCCTGATACCAGGAGAGCATCCACCGCAGGAGGATGCTTTTTCCGTGTCAATCGAGCCAGAAAACGCGCCAAGAATGACCAGTTTTTCAAGCTCCTGGTACCAGGAGAGCATCCAACGCAGGAGGATGCTTTTCCGTGTCGATCGAGCCAGAAAACGCACCTAACATGACCAGTTTTCAAGCTCCTGATACCAGGAGAGCAGTCAACGCAGGAGGATGCTTTTTCCGTGTCATTCGAGCCAGAAAACGCGCCATGAATGACCAGTTTTTCGAGCTCCTGATACCAGGAGAGCATCCAACGCAGGAGGATGCTTTTCCGTGTCGATCGAGCCAGAAAACGCGCCAAAAATTACCAGTTTTTCAAGCTCCTGATACCAGGAGAGCATCCAACGCAGGAGGATGCTTTTTCCGTGTCGATCGAGCCAGAAAACGCGCCAAAAATGACCAGTTTTTCAAGCTCCTGATACCAGGAGAGCATTCAACGCAGGAGGATGCTTTTCCGTGTCATTCGAGCCAGAAAACGCGCCAAAAATGACCAGTTTTTCAAACTCCTGATACCAGGAGAGCATCCAACGCAGGAGGATTCTTTTTCCGTGTCGATCGAGCCAGAAAACGCGCCAAAAATGACCAGTTTTTCAAGCTCCTGATACCAGGAGAGCATCCAACGCAGGAGGATGCTTTTTCCGTGTCAATCGAGCCAGAAAACGCGCCAAAATTGACCAGTTTTTCAAGCTCCTGATACCAGGAGAGCATTCAACGCAGGAGGATGCTTTTCCGTGTCATTCGAGCCAGAAAACGCGCCAAAAATGACCAATTTTCAAGCTCCTGATACCAGGAGAGCATCCAACGCAGGAGGATGCTTTTTCCGTGTCAATCGAGCCAGAAAACGCGCCAAAAATGACCAGTTTTCCAAGCTCCTGATACCAGGAGAGCATCCAACGCAGGAGGATGCTTTTCCGTGTCGATCGAGCCAGAAAACGCGCCAAAAATTACCAGTTTTTCAAGCTCCTGATACCAGGAGAGCATCCAACGCAGGTGGATGCTTTTTCCGTGTCGATCGAGCCAGAAAACGCGCCAAGAATGACCAGTTTTCAAGCTCCTGATACCAGGAGAGCATGCAACGCAGGAGGATGCTTTTTCCGTGTCAATCGAGCAGGAAAACGCGCCAAAAATGACCAGTTTTTCAAGCTCCTGATACCAGGAGAGCATCCAACGCAGGGGGATGCTTTTCCGTGTCGATCGAGCCAGAAAACGCGCCAAAAATGACCAGTTTTTCAAGCTCCTGATACCACGAGAGCATTCAACGCAGGAGGATGCTTTTCCGTGTCAATCGAGCCAGAAAACGCGCCAAAACTTACCAGGTTTTCAAGCTCCTGATACCAGGAGAGCATCCAACGCAGGAGGATGCTTTTTCCGTGTCGATCGTGCCAGAAAACGCGCCAAAATTGACCAGTTTTTCAAGCTCCTGATACCAGGAGAGCATGCAACGCAGGAGGATGCTTTCCCGTGTCGATCGAGCCAGAAAACGCGCCAAAACTTACCAGTTTTTCAAGCTCCTGATACCAGGAGAGCATCCAACGCAGGAGGATGCTTTTTCCGTGTCGATCGAGCCAGAAAACGCGCCAAGAATGACCAGTTTTGCAAGGTCCAGATACCAGGAGAGCATCCAACGCAGGAGGATGCTTTTTCCGTGTCGATCGAGCCAGAAAACGCGCCAAGAATGACCAGTTTTCAAGCTCCTGATACCAAGAGAGCATGCAACGCAGGAGGATGCTTTTTCCGTGTCAATCGAGCCAGAAAACGCGCCAAAAATGACCAGTTTTTCAAGCTCCTGATACCAGGAGAGCATCCAACGCAGGAGGATGCTTTTTCCGTGTCAATCGAGCCAGAAAACGCGGCAAGAATGACCAGTTTTTCAAGCTCCTGATACCAGGAGAGCATCCAACGCAGGAGGATGCTTTTTCCGTGTCAATCGAGCCAGAAAACGCGTCAAAAATGACCAGTTTTTCAAGCTCCTGATACCAGGAGAGCATCCAACGCAGGGGGATGCTTTCCCGTGTCGATCGAGCCAGAAAACGCGCCAAAACTTACCAGTTTTTCAAGCTCCTGATACCAGGAGAGCATCCAACGCAGGAGGATGCTTTTTCCGTGTCGATCGTGCCAGAAAACGCGCCAAAATTGACCAGTTTTTCAAGCTCCTGATACCAGGAGAGCATGCAACGCAGGAGGATGCTTTTCCGTGTCGATCGAGCCAGAAAACGCGCCAAAACTTACCAGTTTTTCAAGCTCCTGATACCAGGAGAGCATCCAACGCAGGAGGATGCTTTTTCCGTGTCGATCGAGCCAGAAAACGCGCCAAGAATGACCAGTTTTCCAAGGTCCAGATACCAGGAGAGCATCCAACGCAGGAGGATGCTTTTTCCGTGTCGATCGAGCTAGAAAACGCGCCAAAAATGACCAGTTTTTCAAGCTCCTGATACCAGGAGAGCATCCAACGCAGGAGGAGGCTTTTTCCGTGTCAATCGAGCCAGAAAACGCGTCAAAAATGACCAGTTTTTCAAGCTCCTGATACCAGGAGAGCATGCAACGCAGGAGGATGCTTTTCCGTGTCGATCGAGCCAGAAAACGCGCCAAAAATGACCAGTTTTTCAAGCTCCTGATACCACGAGAGCATTCAACGCAGGAGGATGCTTTTCCGTGTCAATCGAGCCAGAAAACGCGCCAAAACTTACCAGGTTTTCAAGCTCCTGATACCAGGAGAGCATCCAACGCAGGAGGATACTTTTTCCGTGTCGATCGAGCCAGAAAACGCGCCAAAACTTACCAGTTTTTCAAGCTCCTGATACCAGGAGAGCATGCAACGCAGGAGGATGCTTTTTCCTTATCAATCGTGCCAGAAAACGCGCCAAAATTGACCAGTTTTTCAAGCTCCTGATACCAGGAGAGCATCCAACGCAGGAGGATGCTTTTCCGTGTCGATCGAGCCAGAAAACGCGCCAAAACTTACCAGTTTTTCAAGCTCCTGATACCAGGAGAGCATCCAACGCAGGAGGATGCTTTTCCGTGTCGATCGAGCCAGAAAACGCGCCAAAAATGACCAGTTTTCAAGCTCCTGATACCAGGAGAGCATTCAACGCAGGAGGCTGCCTTTCCCGTGTCGATCGAGCCAGAAAACGCGCCAAAAATGACCAGTTTTTCAAGCTCCTGATACCAGGAGAGCATCCAACGCAGGAGGATGCTTTTCTGTGTCGATCGAGCCAGAAAACGCGCCAAGAATGACCAGTTTTCCAAGCTCCTGATACCAGGAGAGCATCCAACGCAGGAGGATGCTTTTCCTTATCAATCGTGCCAGAAAACGCGCCAAAAATGACCAGTTTTTCAAGCTCCTGATACCAGGAGAGCATCCAACGCAGGAGGATGCTTTTCCGTGTCGATCGAGCCAGAAAACGCGCCAAAACTTACCAGTTTTTCAAGCTCCTGATACCAGGAGAGCATCCAACGCAGGAGGATGCTTTTTCCGTGTCGATCAAGCCAGAAAACGCGCCAAGAATGACCAGTTTTCCAAGGTCCAGACACCAGGAGAGCATCCAAGGCAGGAGGATGCTTTTCCGTGTCAATCGAGCCAGAAAACGCGCCAAAAATGACCAGTTTTCAAGCTCCTGATACCAGGAGAGCATGCAACGCAGGAGGATGCTTTTCCGTGTCGATCGAGCCAGAAAACGCGCCAAAAATGACCATTTTTTCAAGCTCCTGATACCAGGAGAGCATCCACCGCAGGAGGATGCTTTTTCCGTGTCAATCGAGCCAGAAAACGCGCCAAGAATGACCAGTTTTTCAAGCTCCTGGTACCAGGAGAGCATCCAACGCAGGAGGATGCTTTTTCCGTGTCGATCGAGCCAGAAAACGCACCTAACATGACCAGTTTTCAAGCTCCTGATACCAGGAGAGCAGTCAACGCAGGAGGATGCTTTTTCCGTGTCATTCGAGCCAGAAAACGCGCCATGAATGACCAGTTTTTCGAGCTCCTGATACCAGGAGAGCATCCAACGCAGGAGGATGCTTTTCCGTGTCGATCGAGCCAGAAAACGCGCCAAGAATGACCAGTTTTTCAAGCTCCTGATACCAGGAGAGCATTCAACGCAGGATGATGCTTTTTCCGTGTCAATCGAGCCAGAAAACGCGCCAAAAATGACCAGTTTTCAAGCTCCTGATACCAGGAAAGCATTCAACGCAGGAGGATGCTTTTTCCGTGTCGATCGAGCAAGAAAACGCGCCAAAAATGACCAGTTTTCCAAGCTCCTGATACCAGGAGAGCATCCAACGCAGGAGGATGCTTTTTCCGTGTCGATCGAGCCAGAAAACGCGCCAAGAATGACCAGTTTTTCGAGCTCCTGATACCAGGAGAGCATCCAACGCAGGAGGATGCTTTTTCCGTGTCGATCGAGCCAGAAAACGCGGCAAGAATGACCAGTTTTTCAAGCTCCTGATACCAGGAGAGCATCCAACGCAGGAGGATGCTTTTCCGTGTCAATCGAGCCAGAAAACGCGCCAAAAATGACCAGTTTTTCAAGCATCTGATACCAGGAGAGCATCCAACGCAGGAGGATGCTTTTTCCGTGTCGATCGAGCCAGAAAACGAGCCAAAAATGACCAATTTTCAAGCTCCTGATACCAGAAGAGCATCCAACGCAGGAGGATGCTTTTTCCGTGTCGATCGAGCAGGAAAACGCGCCAAAAATGACCAGTTTTTCAAGCTCCTGATACCAGGAGAGCATCCAACTCAGGAGGATGCTTTTTCCGTGTCGATCGAGCCCAAAAACGCGCCAAAAATGACCAGTTTTTCAAGCTCCTGATACCAGGAGAGCATCCAACGCAGGAGGATGCTTTTTCCGTGTCGATCGAGCCAGAAAACGCGCCAAAAATGACCAGTTTTTCAAGCTCCTGATACCAGGAGAGCATCCAACGCAGGAGGATGCTTTTCCGTGTCGATCGAGCCAGAAAACGAGCCAAAAATGACCAATTTTCAAGCTCCTGATACCAGGAGAGCATCCAACGCAGGAGGATGCTTTTTCCGTGTCGATCGAGCAGGAAAACGCGCCAAAAATGACCAGTTTTTCAAGCTCCTGATACCAGGAGAGCATCCAACGCAGGAGGATGCTTTTTCCGTGTCAATCGAGCCAGAAAACGCGGCAAGAATGACCAGTTTTTCAAGCTCCTGATACCAGGAGAGCATCCAACGCAGGAGGATGCTTTTTCCGTGTCAATCGAGCCAGAAAACGCGCCAAAAATGACCAGTTTTTCAAGCTCCTGATACCAGGAGAGCATCCAACGCAGGAGGATGCTTTTTCCGTGTCGATCGAGCCAGAAAACGAGCCAAAAATGACCAATTTTCAAGCTCCTGATACCAGGAGAGCATCCAACGCAGGAGGATGCTTTTTCCGTGTCGATCGAGCAGGAAAACGCGCCAAAAATGACCAGTTTTTCAAGCTCCTGATACCAGGAGAGCATCCAACTCAGGAGGATGCTTTTTCCGTGTCGATCGAGCCAGAAAACGCGCCAAAAATGACCAGTTTTTCAAGCTCCTGATACCAGGAGAGCATCCAACGCAGGAGGATGCTTTTTCCGTGTCAATCGAGCCAGAAAACGCGCCAAAAATGACCAGTTTTTCAAGCTCCTGATACCAGGAGAGCATCCAACGCAGGAGGATGCTTTTTCCGTGTCGATCGAGCCAGAAAACGCGCCAAAAATGACCAGTTTTTCAAACTCCTGATACCAGGAGAGCATCCAACGCAGGAGGATGCTTTTCCCGTGTCGATCGAGCCAGAAAACGCGCCAAAACTTACCAGTTTTTGAAGCTCCTGATACCAGGAGAGCATCCAACTCAGGAGGATGCTTTTTCCGTGTCGATCGAGCCCAAAAACGCGCCAAAAATGACCAGTTTTTCAAGCTCCTGATACCAGGAGAGCATCCAACGCAGGAGGATGCTTTTCCGTGTCAATCGAGCCAGAAAACTTGCCACAAATGACCAGTTTTTCAAGCTCCTGATACCAGGAGAGCATCCAACGCAGGAGGATGCTTTTTCCGTGTCAATCGAGCCAGAAAACGCGCCAAAAATGACCAGTTTTTCAAGCTCCTGATACCAGGAGAGCATCCAACGCAGGTGGATGCTTTTCCGTGTCGATCGAGCCAGAAAACGCGCCAAAAATGACCAGTTTTTCAAGCTCCTGATACCAGGAGAGCATGCAACGCAGGAGGATGCATTTTCCGTGTCAATCGAGCCCGAAAACGCGCCAAAAATGACCAGTTTTCCAAGCTCCTGATACCAGGAGAGCATCCAACTTAGGAGGATTCTTTTTCCGTGTCAATCGAGCCAGAAAACTCGCCAAAAATGACCAGTTTTTCAAGCTCCTGATACCAGGAGAGCATCCAACGCAGGAGGATGCTTTTTCCGTGTCAATCGAGCCAGAAAACGCGCCAAAAATGACCAGTTTTCCAAGCTCCTGATACCAGGAGAGCATCCAACGCAGGAGGATGCTTTTTCCGTGTCGATCGAGCCAGAAAACGCGCCAAGAATGACCAGTTTTTCAAGCTCCTGATACCAGGAGAGCATCCAACGCAGGAGGATGCTTTTTCCGTGTCGATCGAGCCAGAAAACGCGCCAAAATTGACCAGTTTTTCAAGCTCCTGATACCAGGAGAGCATTCAACGCAGGAGGATGCTTTTCCGTGTCATTCGAGCCAGAAAACGCGCCAAAAATGACCAGTTTTTCAAGCTCCTGATACCAGGAGAGCATCCAACGCAGGAGGATTCTTTTTCCGTGTCGATCGAGCCAGAAAACGCGCCAAAAATGACCAGTTTTTCAAGCTCCTGATACCAGGAGAGCATCCAACGCAGGAGGATGCTTTTTCCGTGTCAATCGAGCCAGAAAACGCGCCAAAAATGACCAGTTTTTCAAGCTCCTGATACCAGGAGAGCATCCAACGCAGGAGGATGCTTTTCCGTGTCATTCGAGCCAAAAAACGCGCCAAAAATGACCAACTTTTCAAACTTCTGATACCAGGAGAGCATCCAACGCAGGAGGATGCTTTTCCGTGTCGATCGAGCCAGAAAACGCGCCAAAAATGACCAGTTTTTCAAGCTCCTGATACCAGGAGAGCATCCAACGCAGGAGGATGCTTTTCCGTGTCGATCGAGCCAGAAAACGCGCCAAAAATTACCAGATTTTCAAGCTCCTGATACCAGGAGAGCATCCAACGCAGGAGGATGCTTTTTCCGTGTCATTCGAGCCAGAAAACGCGCCAAGAATGACCAGTTTTTCAAGCTCCTGATACCAGGAGAGCACCCAACGCAGGAGGATGCTTTTTCCGTGTCAATCGAGCCAGAAAACTCGCCAAAAATGACCAGTTTTTCAAGCTTCTGATACCAGGAGAGCATCCAACGCAGGAGGATGTTTTTCCGTGTCAATTGAGACAGAAAACTCGCCAAAAATGACCAACTTTTCATGCTTTCAGGGCTTCCCATTTATTTGACACGATTTTACTGCAGGAATCTTGAATTCATCATCCGTTTTATGCGGTGCCTTTTATATTTCCCCTCTGGGAAAGTTCCAGTTTTGAAAAACCTTTGCTATAATGTATGAAAGAATCACCAAAATCCTCTCTAAAACATAAATATACAATAAATCGTATGATATTCATTGTAGTTTCCGGTGTAAGCTTTGAAAAGATACTTTGGTTATGTTAATCCCACCCCCTCCCTCCTCCCTCCACACCATCACTAACTCATTGAAAAATTTCTAACGTTTAACGGTAATACGGTTGCTCGATATGAACTATGATTGTTAGATCATATGAAAAATTGCGCAATGGATTTACCCTCCACAACACCTTCCCACTCCCCTTCCCTGTCCCATAAAGGAACATTTCTCTTAAGTGAGCATGTGTGTGCGATTTTTATTTTAGTACCATTTAACGAAGGAAGGTCCGGTACATGTGTACTCGCATAACGATAACCGAAGTATGCCGAACCAATCGCGAACCATGCACGAGCGTTACGCGTTATGGTGTTTCTTACGTAAATTCATATGTAGAGTTGATCGTGAACCACTAAAATGCCATCGTGAACCATTTTATTGGCTCCTTGGTTTTCTGTTTCAAATTAAAAACAACATGCATTTAAAACAAAAGTCAATCTCAGCAAGCCGTTCGAGTTTAAAATTAATCTACCCAAATTTACGCTGAATGGTAGCATACTTTTCCTTTCCCGGTTTATTACAATCAACGCCGAAGGGAACGAAAGAAACAATTTCGACAAGTTTTGCATAGGGTGATGTGCATAATGGGAGGAAATAATTATTTCGTTCGGTCAAAAATATAAAAGATTTAAAAGTTTCAGTTTTGCAGTAGTTGGTGAAATCCATTAAGATTCATGAATCTTTGAATAGAATCGAATTGAAAGAATGAGTCTGATTCACTATTCCAACGGTTCATGAAACTTTGAAAATTCTAAAGAAATCATTCAGTTCGAATGTCGACTCTAAAAGACTTCTGGTTTGAATGACTTCTCTCTATTCATTCATATGAATGACACTTCTCATGAGAATAAATATGTATATTATTAATTTTTTGAGTAAAACAGTGTAATAGTTAAGCCATCAGTCTTACAAAATTTAGAAATTTGAAGACAATGAAATGTTTTCCACATTTAATCTTTTTCTTTTTCTTTTCTTTTAATCTTTTTTTTTATTGATGTGAACAGTCAGGCCATATTGCTTACGTTTCATTTTTAAATAGTTTGCAAAATTCATTTTCATCTTTATATGATTATTCTGCAATTCTGAATTTGGAGAAAAGCATAATTAAAAAAGTATTTTTTTAAAAACTATGTATTATCTAACCCATATTACAACTGTCAAATACAATTTTAATATAAGCGAACCCTTATTTGCATACCGTATAATACACAATATTAAGGATAATACAATAAGGATCAATTTGAATCGAAATTATTGTGCAACTTAAGTTTAGTAAACATTTTATTTTATTTTTACTTCAAAATTGATTTATTCAACAGGTAATAATCACAAAAACTATTATGTGTATATTTTCTAATCTTAATTAATATTTTGACCATTTTGAACTACTCATTGATCCTTCAAGCGAAAATTGCACACTAAAATAATGGGACTGGGGCACGAAAGACAATCCCACCCCATGGGGGGTGTGATGCTGAAGTGAAAAATAAATAAGAAATTATGACTCCGGTTGTGGTGTGACGTTTATCTATCCCTTGATTTTCCACAGCGATAGCTCACTGCCTCCTTTAGTGTACTCGCTTCCCTTGTTCGAGGGTTGTCCCAACAAGCTTACCAACACCCTATATGACATCAACACCGCAACCGTTTACCGATGGAAATCAACCGAGCAAATTGTTGTTGTTGTTCACACCACCCGTAGGCATGCGTTTGGGCAGAAAACCAACAACCCCTTACAGCGAGTGCCACCCCAGTTGCGTTTAGAGGGGGAAAAATTTGCACCGAGCGGGATTGGGTTTTTCATTTCCCAAATCTGAACGAACCGCCGGTGTGAAGAATCAACTAGCCGCGATGGTTGCCCGTGCACGGCTGGCGAGCCTGTGCTGGAACAATCAAAACGGTAATCACTTCTGTTCTGGTGGTGGTGGGAAACTCCTGCTCTATTGAGGGGTGGTGATGATGAAGTTGTCTCAATGAATGACACAAGGGGGGTGGAGAAAAAAGAAAAGGCTGGGACGTTTCCCGTAAAGTGAAACAAATGAAGTGCATCGAAAGTGAAGTGCCTACCGCTTATCGTTCGTTTAATGTTTGCACAAAACATCAAGGCAAACGATAAGCGATTAGGGGGCCAGCATGGGTTCGAAACCCGAACATGGGAGAGAGATAGAGAGCGTGAATGAGGATTTTTTTAGTTTTTTTTTTTTGTGCAAACTGTAAGGTGCGATGGAAAATGAATTTGTAAACGGAAAAGTTCACGATCGTACCTTGAAGCGTTTGGTGTTTCTTTTTTAACTCCTTTCAGGGCAAAAATGACTCCCACAGCATGATGCCCTCCAAAATGGCCTCAATAAAATTGCTCACTTCACACACACACACACACACAATCACAATAATTGTATTCAACTTGTTCGCTCTATTATGCTTGGGCCAGGAGCTTTGCCACCGCTTGCCACCACCACCACCCCATACAAGCGGGCGCCATTCAGCTCGAAAGAATACCAAACGAACAAACAAGCATTAAATCATAATAAGCTTCTTTTGTGCCTAATTAAGTTTTCCAAACCAAACCGACGGTGCCCTGGACGGACGGTTTTAGGATTTTCGGTAAAAATTTCATTCTATCACCGGGAACAGCGCAAGTGGTGGTGGTGGTGACGAGCCAAACCAACAAATGCCTAACAAAAGTATGGCACAAGAGCGGCTGCGAAGGACAAGACAAACGAAAGACAGGAACGGCGGAAGATTGTGCCATAAAAATGGTATCAGCGATAATGAAGCAATTTTCCGGACTCGTCTTTTCTTCGCAGTGTTCCAATGGGGCAACAGCAAAAAAAAAAAGAACGACGAACGGACGGATGGAAAAGTTCGACAAAAGTGAAGCCCTTTTTTTCAGGGAAAATGTACAACGGCATGGGTCAAAAGATCTTCCGAAAGAAAAAGGAGAAATCGGTTTAGATTTTGGATCAAAGATTTGCTTTTGTGAGAACAAGAAGGATGTTAGATTATTTTACCGATTAAGCTTTTTCTTTACAAACTCTTTTTTTCAAAAAACTCAAAATGTCGCCAAAAGGGCTCCAAGTAAAGAATCCACCCACACACTCAGACGGAACAGGGTTTCAATGGCGCACCCTCTATTGGGTGCGATTGTTGACGGGGCGGGTAGGTTGCTTGTTGGGGAAAATTCAACACGCTCAATGAATGATGGCTCATTTGCAGCTGAATTCAAACTAATTCTCCCTAAAACTCCCGGCCCATCGCCATCGTGCAGCAATTATACGGAAGGAAACATTTTTCCAATCTGCTCGAAGCACCAAACCAAACCAGTCAGCCCGTCAGCCAACTTCATTAACTTCATTTAGCGCAACAGCACTGCACGCGAGGAGCGCGAAATTAGGTTAGAATAATTTGATAACCGCAAAAGTTAAAATTTTCACAATTTACAATAGACAGAAGCCAGTTCTTTGACATTACAGGCATATTTGCAGGTTTGAATGTAGCACCATTATTCCCGTACGGCTTCGATTATTGTTCATCGACCGTCCGCAACTAATAAAAATAATTCATTTTTACCATAGAAAAAACGGTTTATTTCATTTCAAGAAAGCAAGATGAAGTTATCACAACGCAGAGATTGATTGCGGAAAAAAGAAAGAAAGGCGACATTTTAACCCCACCATTCACCCATTTTACCGCCCGACACCGACACGCGAGTAAGTACGCGAACACGATAAGAATCGTCTTATTTCCGGTCAACCATCTTTATTGTGTCAAGCGGACCCAGGCCTGCAAAACACCCCGGAAATGGTTCCTGGTGAAATGAAATTTGATATTCGTCGGGCGCAGCAAACTGTTTGGGAGGGGAGGAAACAAAAGGAAACGACGGTTTGTATGGTGTGAAAGGTCACCATTTGTGAAGAATGAATCTGAGATTCTGTGCGGAAAAAAAAAAGAAAAGATAACAGTGAAACAAAACGTTTGTGGAACTAAAAACAAAATAAGCAAAACACGAAAATAATTCTGATAACATACATCAATGATTAACATGAATGCATTGTATCATAATAAATATAACTTAAGTGTTTGATAGCTGCGATAGGAAGAGAAAAATAGAAAAATCGAGGAAAAAAAGAAGGAACAAGAAAGATCGTAGGATATATACCTCTCCGACACAGAAACAGTCAGACAAATATTGGACCAACATGTTGGCATTATCCTGTTCGATCGAGCACCCTGGCTTAAAAATCCATTCTGAGCAACATAGCCATTATTACAACTTCTATTGACTCTATCAACACTCTTCTGTCTACAGGAACTTTTCTAATCACATGACTATCCCAACGAGCAATATTAAATTTAACTCGCTAATTAGAACACAACACCTCTAGACGTTAGTTGATGTATATCACATAGTTATATCAGCGCCTTCTTGTACTAAAACAGCCTATTTTTGTACTAAAACTACCGATAAACTTATGCCTCACTAAGCTGAATAATAGTTTATACATTCTACATACCGAACAGCCATATGTATTGGGACATTCAAGGCATTTGCGAGTTTTCCATATCACTAAATCAATGTCGTTACCGACGCTACTTTTCTAACAGGCAATAATTGAATGCTTGGACAAATCGCTATCTGTACATCACCGCTACCGAAATAACCGTTTATCAGCCGCAGGGTCCGCTATCTGTCTTCATTTTACTATCTTTGTAACAAGTTTTTCTACTTGAAGTTTCAATCCAACCGGCTGATAGCAGATACATGGTCCCCAGCGTGTCATCTATGACACTACATCTAACAGCTGTTATGCTTTAGCAAATGTATTTTTGTCCAAAACAAAGATATTTGCATAGAATGGATTGGTGTTCTTCTGAGAAGATTCTTTACATTTTTATCCAAAGTATTGGAGTACGGTCCACGTCTATGTCGCACCTATAACTTCAATCCAAATTCATGGTTAATAGACCCCCATAGAGACTGGTGATATGTTCTTATAGATTCTAGAGGATAGACTTAATATAAAGTAGTTCCTAATATTGTAACCTCCACGTCATGGATTCTCGGATATCCTCGAGTCATGGTTCTAGCATCCAGTAGAACAAGCGATAGACAAATTCATCTTCTTGGCTTAGATCCTTGATGATATGCAAGGATTTGGGAAGTATGCGCCCCACTATCGCCAAGCTTGAACAATTGGGTATTGTCACTCTCAAATGCACGGAAAATCATCAAGCTGTAATTCAACTAACATCTCCACAACTTACATCATGATGAAGCAATGAGTAAAGGTGGCATTTCTATTTCCCAATCCTTTGAAACCTCTCATAGGTCATATCTGCCCATCGCTGTTATAATGGGTCTTTCTGTTCAGCTATGATGCGAACCATGGCGTAATGATTGCTTGTCCAGTTTAGTAAGCCGAACACCAAAGCCTTCATGAATGTGGAACAAAGCAATCCGATATGATAAAAACGAATATCTTGTGTATGTGAGATGGAAGTAATTGATTCAAGAAAATGAATCAGGAAATGATTCATGCAAAAATGATTCATGAAAACATGATTCATGCAGAAATGTTTTATGAAATGTTGGGCGCCATCTTGCGCGGCTGGTACTAGGTGTCACCACTTGAAAAACATGCTCGCCTGGTATCGGTAATCCGAAAACAGCAGGTTTTGTATAGAATTTCGTACCAGCCGAAGGAAAGTTTGAGCGAGATGAAGGATGCTTTCCGTTTCATCCACCTTACTTACACTAGCGATCGCTCTCGCGGGTTTGATAGTATGCAATGCAATAGTGATGGGTAAATTTCACCCAAGCTGCAGATGTCACCTCTTGAAAAACATGCTCGCCTAGTATCGGAAATCTGAAAACAGCTGGTTTTGTATGGAATTTCGTACTAGCCGATGGAAAATTTGAGCGAGATGAAGGATGCTTTCCGTTTCATCGATATCTTCCTTTACACTAGCGGATCGCTCTGACGGGTTTGATAGTATGCAATGCAATAGGGATGGGCAAATTTATTTCACGTTGAAGGAGTCAGCTCTTGAAACTTGCTCTCTTGGTATCAGAAATCTCAGTAATCCCTCCTGGTAGCATGATGCCCCGGAGGTATGATTTGAAGAAGGATATACTTTTAAACGCAGATCAAACAAAATCAGTCTTAGCAAACATGGGCCAAAGAACCAGCGGAAAAATAAATGTACAAAAAATGTGCTGAAATTAAAATAACTTATATATTAAAAATTTATAAAGAATAATTAATAACACGTACAGAATCATTTGAATCCACAAGGAGTGATAAAACAGTTTTACTCACTCTTACAGAGTGATTATAATCCAAAGAGTGATACAACAGTTTTACTTACTCCTGAGCGAGTTTCTAGTCGTCACAGAGAGTGAGAGTGAGTACAAAACTCAAAAGAGTGGTTAAAGGAGTCATAAAAACTCTTCATGCTGATTTATGCTCATTTACTCTCTCGAAGGTTTCAACTCACTCACTCACTCTTACTCAGCGCGCACATCTTTACTTCAAACCCTACAGCTTCAGTGTGTAATGTGTGAATAAAGGCAACACAATCAACAAACAATATCGCGTTAATAATAAAATAGAACCGACGTTCCAACAACACGCCCTGCCGGTGTCAATATTCAAACATATGACAGGTGACGCAACCCCATCGTACCGATCGTATATTAACTGCAGCGTAATGGATTATTATTGTCATTTAGATTGTTATCAGTTCAACGCCATGTTTCCGGATGCAACGCAATGATACACGATCCAACCCGGGGGCTAGCGAAAAAAAACGAAGGTTTTCGTAAAAGAAAAGAAACGAAAAGGTACTACCACAATGGCAAGTTTTCTCATTGATAAGCACTGCAAACACGGAACGGCAAACTCCCCTCCTTTGCTGCTTGCGTAGGGCTCGCAACAAACGCACAAAAGGGCAATGTTGCCCCGTTTATGCTGCTATTTTTATTGTTCGGGCGTGATAACAGTTTTATGGTTCCCGATCTGTTTATCAATAGAACCCATTGATTCACGCAGGGGTTTGGTATTTTGTGTGTAAAATGATTGTGTTGCTTTCTTTTTTCTTTATTTTTTTTCGCGGGACCGCTGTTCGATTATCTTTCGCATTCTGGGACGTAAACTAGAACCAATAAAACCACCGTACCCATTTTCTGCAGTTTTCGAACTCATGATAAAATATTTCGAAACTACTCATACTGCACACGGCCGGGAGGTTTCAGCAATGGGTAGAGAGCCCTAGTTTAATGATTTTGAATTAATTGCTACGATAATGAACAAAGTCTGCGTCAAGCCGACACGGAAACACATCCGATTGTTGCAGTTTTTCCTCCGCGGTGTAATAAACGGGATCTGCTCGCTTGAAATAATTCAACACAACTTGAGCACACTTAGGGGCACTTCGTGAAACAAAACGCAAAGTATGAGAGCGATGGTTGTCGTGGGATGAAATATTATTTGCGATATCAGTACTTGTCGCGCCTCTTCTCCGCAAGAGCGAAACCGATTTTTCTTCCGTCGAACATGCCGGAAAAGCGCTCCGGGAGTGAAGTGCCGCTTTTTCCGGTAAAACAGAGGGCGTTGTACACAAGTGCCTCTGTTTAACGATGAATTCTACCGGAATGCACCCGTTTCCTCCGAAGAGTTGCGCCAGAAAAGTTCCCAGAAGAAGAAAAGGTGGAGTAGCTGCTTTTCGGTGGCGGAAACGCCACGGTTTACTCGTGTTTGCGCGACTGGAATGTCTAAACTTTTGCTCGCGTAATTTATCTCCTGCCAGCTGGCAAACATCCGGGAAAAAGCGCACACTTACGGGACGGTTCGTTTGTTTAGCAAATTTATTCCGATTGCTGCGCAAACTTTGGGCCAAAATTCTTCACCGCATTGCTGTGCAGCATCTCCGGCAGGATCGCGCTCCCTTATGTCGGTGCCACTTGAGTGCGGTATTTAACCACATGCGGTTCCGCATTAATGCTTGTGCAGTGTGTAATGAGGATAAATATTTTCCTTTAACTATTAACCAACCATAATTTACACACAAAAAAAGACTATAATTAAATCATAAATAATGAAAAGGCTCAAAACATCCTTGCAAATCTTTTCATCGTAAATGTTATGCTCTTAAATATCGCTTCAATCTCGTAAATACTTCAAGCGACAACAACATACTCGGAAGCATCTCGGCAACTCGTTTCTCAAGACAGTGCTTGACTCATTGGAAATCGTTCTAATCCCAAGAATTCAAGTAAACCTTCACCGCACACCGCTAGAGTACACAGCATTTAGTATTTAGTAATACGGTTATCCCTCCAAACGCATCAGTGGTGATAAGTTAAATGTGTTTCTAAGTACCCTCGCACCAAACACTAAAACCTGAAAACTATACCGGCGTTTTGAGAAGACCAAAAAAAACAGGAGCACGGTGAGATGGTTCTTATTTTTACGATACTGTTCTTTTTGAGCTATCAGACGTGAATTGACAAATTCTTGGAAGTAATCAGCATCAAAGAGTGGATTATTAAACTTTTTGTTTAAAAATACTCGTTAATGTCTGATGTGTGATGTCGGAAGATGTTCATGTTTTATAATTTAAAAAAATGCTTAAAATCTGCCGATTTACAAATCTTATTAATTATTTAATTTCCTTCAAGAAGGTTCTCAAAAGAGGAAAATATTCTTTATAGCTATTTACCTTTTGGAGTTCTGTCAATAGGTTGACAGTTGACAAGTTGACAAATGACAGTTCTAAAGGAAATTTGACATATTATCTGCAAAATCGTTGACGCTAATTTTTTAGAATAAAAAGGACTAAAAAAAAACAACTACAGTTTCTTTTGCAACAATAAAACACACAAGAAAAATACTTTATATATCAGAAAAGTCCTATCAATGATACATTATACATATTTTTTATCATAAAAAGGAGATGTGCCTATTATCCGTGTTATTCGATTATCCGTAAATGACGCTAACTGTAGTATTCTTTGAGGTACTGACCAAATTCCGCTAGGAGGCGCTAGTGTAACTAATAAAAGATTAATGGAATTGCTAAGCAACGATTCTTTGCATGTGTCCATGAGAAATGTATTCATACCTATGAGTGTATGAACCACACCAGCACAGTGCCACTTTTTATCAGTTTGCTACCTAATTCCTGTCTTAACTTAACTGTAACGAGTTCATGATCATTTTTAACTACAATTTCAGGACATAGGTTTAGGATACGTGTAAGTATGGCGGAGAGAAATAAAGTGACAAAGGACATCGCCTAAGTGTGGTAGTGCGGTATAAAAAATAATAGCACCTGCACGAAAGGACAGTTGCTAATCACAGTGGAAACTGAATTATACTAATTATACTACATAAACATATAAATAAAGCTATATACTTCAAACAACCAAGCCTGAAAACTGATTTTTCAACAACAAAAAATCATATAATTCCACACACCTATCAGTTCTTGATGAACATCACACAGCCTCACAAGTTGTAGCCGACTCTGCGGCTTGCTGTACGATGATAACAGCATCCCAGTATGTACAACCTCACCAACCAGCCAGCACACACACATCGCAGTATATTGGGCATGCTAAGGAAAAAAAAGAATGCCATGCTCTGTCTGAAAGATAGTCCAACCTCACCGCACCGGAATACTAACAACCTCCGAACGGTGCCGGCAAACAAACAAAAAAAAGCGAAGGACATCCATTCGCCTGCGTTTGGAGATCCTGCCGGCGCTTCCAGCAGCTGAAGGAAAAAGGAAGGTTGAGACATTAGCTAAAAATGAAACCACATCCACACCGCGGCGTGGGTGGGGATCGGGTCTGTTATCCACAGTGCTGTCAATTTGCTGGTGGCCTTTTCTTTTCAGCCAACCTCGACACAAAGAATCCGGCCACCGGGCCAGCACGCCAAGGAACCAATGAAAGGAGCCATTATGTTGGCCGGAGTTTCCTTTCTTCCTGTCTTTGTGTTTGCCACATAATGGCGCACTGAAAGCGCACAAAACGTTAACGATGTTATCACGGATATATATCTTTCCTATTTCACGGCTCTTTCCGTTCTTCAGGGTTTCCGATTTTATTTTTTTTTTTTTGTGTGCCACTTTTGGACGCCCTCCTGCGGTTGACGCTGGTCTACCGTTTGGATGTATTGCAGAGTTCTAGCACAGCCCCACGGTATGCTTTCGGCGTGCTTCATTTATTGCACACACCAATCTTTCGCTCTTTCGGGCGTTTGTTTTTTCGCTCGCTTAGCAAAGCGACGCTCGCACTAAAAGTGGTCCATAAAAAGGCTCCTGACAGATCTTTAATATTACAACACCCAAGTGTAATGGGCGTGCCGGGAGTACGAGTTGATTTTCTCATTTTATCGGTACGTGTTTCATTTCCGGGTGCGCTGGAAAGGCTGACAAGGGAAGGAGGAAAATGCATGTGAAACAACGCGACGAAAGAACAGGTTGTCGTTTAGTTGTTCTTTTCGCATTGACTGCTCGAAGAATGGCGTAGTTTTGAAGTAAAAACAAAGGTTCAACGTTTTAATGAAGATGTTAAATTCGTAAAAGGTTGTGTTTTAACAATATTAAGAACCATAATAGCAGGGTGATTATTACTTTAATATTGTATAAAAATTAAATATGATCTGCAAAATAGCAATATTTTCTCGTGAAATAGTGCATCTGGTACTCACTCAACCATATCCAACCCTTTTTGGGTGAAGCTTAAGTGATCCACTGTCTGGATGTATTTGAACCTTTCATGACCAAATAGACTGTTAAGAAATTAACACTCAGAAAATAATTTTCTAAGTAAACAGGAATCTCAATTCTTCAGAATTCTGCCTCAGAAGAGAAGAAACAGTATAAAGCGAAATTCGCCAAGGATAGTGTCTAAGTTGATACAGCTCTGGTAGGTCAATTTGTTGATATTATAACCAGTGACTGTTTATATTCTTGAACATCTTATGCATCTTTGAATCGATAGTTCCATGACTTCTAGGGCAATTTTTCTCCTCAATTAGGTCCCTCTTTAACTTAATTAAAAGCAGAGCTTCAGGAGCATCCTTATGAATATCTCCACCGCATAAGTTAGCTAAGGTTCAACAAAGTCAGAAATACTCTGCATATAGCCAAAGAGACAGTTAGAATTAACCTTTCTAAGTGTATTCAAATCTCGATCGCACCTGATACACCTGCACGACCTTGCTACTGAAAAACTCTCAGATTTCAGGATAAGGATTTATCCAGGCGTTTCCAAAACACTTGCGAAAAATCGCTGATACATAACTAAAGATACCAGAAGAAACTAAGCCACATGGTGTATGAGGATATTTAGTACAACTTCTAGACCAAATACCTTCCTTGCGTTCTCTCAATCTTTATTGTGCTATTCATAATTTGAAAATCGTCGAGCGGAAGATCTTCTTGTTTTGTAAAACATCTTGACATTTTCTATCACAATTATCACTTCAATTCTTCAAGAATTTCTGTTGACGACATGAGTTGATTTGATCTACAGCAAAATTTGTCAAATGTTGGTATCAGAGATCCGAAATAGAGGAAATATTCTTTTCAACTTTTAAAACAGATCTCTAATTAAAAATGTTTCATAAATTTGTTAATAATTATATGTAATTGTGCATTTAAATGACAATCGCCTTTCTACAATATATGGTATTACCTCTATGCTAATGAAAGCTTGTAACTTTAAAGTGAACAATTAAAAACAATTTATCAAACCAGACAAAAAGAAATAGTTTGAGTTATTGTTGGACACAGCTTCATCAAAATAGACGAACTACAATTCCCAACCCTCGCCAATGCGGCAATATGAACAGCCAAAATCACATCCCAACCCCAAAGAGAGAAAAAAAGCTTTCACTGCCCAAGCTTTTCCAATCAATTTTCCCACAATCGAATCTAGCGTCCCATGCTGATAATGATAATGGGATATAAAAACACATTTACGACCGACACATCGGTGCTTAATCGGCTAAAAAATTGTCCAATAATTTTCCAGTACAGGTGCGAATAGAAAAAAGCACCCCCTCTCATTCACATCGCTTTCGGTTGGATGCTGCTGCTGGAGAGCTGGAGCTTTTACTTCACAAAAATGTCGGTGAGAAAACTAATTTCGAACGGTACGGTGATGGGAAACGAAATTATTTCCTTAGCAATGTCGATGATGAACGGGAAGGATATTCGAAGATGGTTCGATTAATTCATCGTACCGTGTCAAACTTTCGTACCAGCGACATTATGATTGGTTTTTAAACGATGCTCATGATGAGATTTGATCTGCCTTGGACGTACGCGGAAGATTTGATTGATTGTATGGATATGTAATAACAATTTAGCTTAATGGTTACACGAAATGGAAGCACTCATTTGTGCTAAATTGTATACACCGTTTTTCGTCAATCCTTTTTTGCAAATCAACAATATATTATTTGCGAATTCCCTTCTTAAGCTCAACTTGAAAAAAAGGGACTTAGAATTTTAACGTTTTTACCAAATTTTCAAGCACTTCACATGATTTTTTTGTTATTCTTTCAACCGCAACGCGCTATTGATAGTCTTTCTGGCGTGTGTAAAAAAAGGAAAACCTTCGAAAGGTAAGAATGTAACTATGTGTTTCACAACAAAAACCCGCAAAGGTTTTAGTAACGGTGCAGCTTTCCTTGCACGATTCTCATCGTTTATTGTGTGCGGGAAATCTTTTCCTACACTTTTTCTCACACAATCCTTCTTTTCATCTCGCTTTTGTAGCGCACCAATTCACAGTGGACGCAGTCTATACGAATGATGGGATAAAATAGGATGTCATGAAATGTGCATAATTTCTTTAGCAAAATGGTTTTTCATCATTCGTTACTGTTACGTCATTCGTTACTACATTGTTATTTTTATGTTCTTTTTTATTATGTTTTGTTTTTATTTCTTAAGTCTTCTTAGACCGATTTTTTTCAGTTTTATGTTTATCTTTTTCGAAATATGATTGCAGTCTGTTTGTTATTTTTTTCTAACTCTAAAAGTTGCAGATAGTCCAACTTGTGTTTTGAATAACATACTTTATAATATAGTATTCGAAAACTTGCATTACATGGGATCTCCCAAATGTGATAAATTCTATTACTTATCACATGTCAAACATAGGAAATTTGCGAGCTTTTTATACTTTTTGTTATATTTCTCTCCAAAATTTAGAAATTTAACATTCAAGAACTATTTTTAAAGGATGTTAAAATATCCTTTCAAAGCACTACGCAGTGCTAAAGCTGTACTTTAGGAAATATTATCGTACCGACTTGTTACTTTCATTTCACACATTTTACAGATTTAGAAGCATTTTTTTTTTCATTATGATGATTTATTCCATAGAAAGTACAGGGTTTCAAGACCTCAATTTTGAAAGCAAAAATACGGCGAATGCCGAAGTCTAAAAACCACAAAATCATATCATTTTTATTCCGGCCTGCGTCCGCTGTGCAATTGCGCCAAGAAGCTGTATCATGTAGGTTTGGTTTGGGAATATCGCATAAGGCATTCTTTCTGCAACAAAGCGCACAAGATGTGTGGTAGTATTTGGAGTAGGGCTTTTGTAACGTTTACAACACGAAAGGATATTTTCTGTAAGCCGTTCACTGTTCAAGGACGTGCCGAAACGAAAAGAGATTAAGCTTTTTTTCGTACAATTGTACTGCATTAATGCCTTTCTATATGTACGCAATCGATTCTTCTTCGATAGTTTGAATGTAATGTTTATGAAAATGTTAGTAATAAAACTATTTGCTAAACTCTGGTCTCTGTTTAATGAGCGCTTAGTTTTACATGTTTAATATTTTTAATAAAGGGAAATAAACCCTAGAACACACATAAATAGCAAAACAACTGGCGCTTTAGACAAAGCACTCAACCGTTATTCAACACCGAGTTTGCAAAACGGTTTTACAAACCCAAAGCAAATTAAATTACCGGCTCCATTTTTGAGCTGATGAGCAGTAGTAAATACGGTTAAGTTTCAAACACATCCACCATTGAAACTCAGTGGCACCACACCGAACCGCCATCACGACCGTCCCGTCGGGATGGTGGTGTTCGCTTCCGGCACCGGTCCTGCTACGGAATATTTCCATTTGTGCCGATTCTACGCTCAATTACCTTTATCACACCTTTTTAAACAGTAGAATGACTATTATAGTAATTTTCAATATAGAAAATGTGATTATCATTGTTAGCGAAGCGTGAGGTTCAGTCTCGGGCACCGTTCTCGGTGCTGTTTGCTGCTGCTGCTGCTGCTGCGCCTAACGCACAATGGTGATAGGCGCGTTTGTCACCTAGCGCCACCTATATACACTGGCACAGGGTTATGTATTTACATGACCTAAGGCATGTCGTTGTTTTTCCTTTACCGTACTACTACATCGTTTCCGCCCATGGTATGGAAGCAGTACAGGCCAACAGACGTTCATGACAGCGGCAGAGTCCTGTAGCACTAAATTTTCCAATCAATGGGAAGCCATCAATTTTCAATGTACCATAAGACGCTTGATGGCATCGTCATTTTGGTAAGTAATTAATTGCTTTTTTTTAGGCTAAAAACATTCAACTTCATTTTATGCAAACCAAAAACAATAATTATTTGAAAGTTTATACAATTCCTACACATTTACACAACTAACAATAAATTTGACGGCCACAAACAACAATATAGCTGATGGCAACACAACACACAAATAATATGAAAGTCAAACGAACCGAACAAAACTGAAAATGAGTTTTTGACATCGACACCATCCCGCCAGAAACAAGATTTGTCTGAATTGGATCATGATGCCAGTGTCACTACCACTACTTCGCTGGTCCCGTGATAAAACAACTAACAGCATCCGTAATCACATTCGAATGCCTAACAACATCGCATCACACTCTCGTACCCATTTTGCCCAAGGAATGTTACATAAAAGTGTGTAAAATTGAAATTGTTCCAAACAATTTTTCTTCTCGCTCTCTTCCTCATTCTTCCTCTCTCTCTCTCTATTCTACTAAATCAAATCGACGGTGTTTTTGATCCATGATAACTGATGTCGCAATGGTTGCAAAATAAAACGGCATCATGGTGGAAGATATCTAAAAAAAAAAACAGGAAAGGAAACACTGAAATCGCTTCAGGGATTAGAAGGGCAGACACGAATCATCATACAACCACTCCAGGAGAGGAAAAAAAAACCACTCCAGCAGATCCGCGAAATGGCGTTTATTTTCAACATGAGCGCTTTTGTCTATTCCGCAGGGTATTTTATAGCATTCCCCACCTTTCTTTCGCATGGGGACCACACGGTTCGGAGTGATTTTTTTCCAATTTTCCACCATTTTACTATGCCGGGTTTTGTAACGGTAAACATTGCCAGAACATACTCACAAAAAAAACGATCAACTGAAATCTCAAATAGAGTGCTCGCGCGACCAGTCACACCGCGCTAACAAATGCACCACCACACCTGGACTCTCCTGTGGTGGGTGCCTAAGGGACCATATTTGCGCGACCGAGACTGAAGCCATTCGGGGTGCCAATGGTGAAAAGTGAAAAGCAATTTGTCCATCATTTAGCTATCATCACATGCCATCTGATGGACCTTGCCTGATACGGTGTGCATGGGATGTACGAATTGAACGAGAATAATATGATTAATGTCCATTTCGGAAGCATCCTGCTGGGTGGTTTTCGCCCTTATGCTACGTAACCTGGTTGGGATCAATGTTTGTTTTGCGTGTACCGGCACCGGTTACAGATTGTTTGTGAACGTAAACTTTGTCCGGCTTGTTTTAATGCCAATTGTAATGGATATGGCTTTAAGCTTTGGTGTTGTAATACTGTACTGTATGTACTCGAAATACGCGGATAAAGCGTTCTAACGAAGTATTTGACAAGTATTTTATTTGTAATTGAAAAATGTAGCGAGCTTTTAGAATTTTTTGAAATTAGTAAATTAAAAATTGAGTTCTACAAAACTCCACAAAATGTCAAATCTATAAAATCCAAATAGCTCCGAATCCGCGTCAAGTCAAGAACCACGTTACTCTTGTATTGATTGTAATGTGGTTTTACTCATATATATTTCGTATATTCATTAGTTTTCCTTTAAGGATATTACGAATATCAACATAACCACTACTTAATAACAATCTTTTTATTATAATATGACTATATAACAGTGTCTTTTAAAAAGAGTCATAAGAAATTAATTCTCAATCAGTGAAGTGTCATTCAAATCATCGCTATACAAATTTTAGTTAGAAGTTATGGATGCTATATGGCTATATTTTAGATGTATACTATGGATTTACCAAATGGAAGTTTTTTACACGTATTGACGTCCACAGACGCGCTATTTAAGAATGTTTTTAATTGTTTAATTGTCAAAAAGATTTTAATTTTGGTAGGTGATACAGGGTGAATGGATTCTTAAACAACAAAACTGGTACAAAACCCTATTCGAGCCGTACCCCCGCACGCAGTACTCACTACTTCTTCTTCTATCGGCACAACAATCTTAAGAGGTCTGGGCCTGCCATTTCTGGCTTTCAGCGTCTTTGTTTACCCGTAGCTGAATATTCATTTCAAAGTATGGGAGATTGGTCCTGGATGGGGATTTTGGTCCCGGTCCGTTCCTGTGAAGACCGGCGTCGCTACCAACAAGCCGCCCCAACGCTTCCAAATCACGGAACACCAGAAATGGTCATTGAATACACGAAAATAGCAGCATAGAAAATAATACCATGTTTTACAGCAACTTATAAAGTTGTTAAAGAAGCTGTTTTACTGTTTAATTCGATGTTTTTTACTAACAGAAATGCGAGAGTGTTACAGGAGCATTTGCGGTTGTTGTGCTATGTTGTTTACTGTTTAAATAGAGAAAAATTTATCAAACCAGGCAACCAGGAGTCTGAAGACGCAGAATTTTGTGGACTCAAGTCCCAATGGCTAAAACGCCATCAAATGCAAATAGAAAAGTTCTTTTGAATGAAAAGCTCTGCAAAATCATTGGCAACAATCGTCAGTTCAAACCACATCAGCCAATAGAACTGCCTTCCATCATCATGATGATCATTGAACTTTAACGGATATTTCGGGTTTGCGATTACAGAATTGTTGCCGTCCATGTTTGGAGTTTTTACGAGACAAAAAGAGTTTTGTAGGATAATATTTTTTTTTGCAGATCGCCTGTGCTTCAATAATCCATTACACATACAGAGCGGAAAATCAAGAAATTCAGGCCTGCTAATTCTGGGCTATTTTAACTTGATTTACCCGTAACCTGGATAGTTGTTCCTGGATTGGCCCGTATGTAATTTTGTACCGGTCCGCTACCAAATATTCGGTCGAATTGCGCCGCTACCAAATACACTACCAGGCACACTCGATTAAATGGCACCATATGAAATGTGGTGCCTGTTACTGTCAGAAAAAGTCAGAAAAATCTTGGGTAATCAGTGAATGTGAATGCCTACTAGACTTAAGGCATATACAATCAGTTGCAGTTTTCTAATTGTAAAAGACATCGACTTTCGACGAAATTATGTGCGGTGCCCTCGAGAAGCATGAATGCATAGTAAGCAACAAGGAGTATAATCTGACGCAAGATTGTTAAGAACTGCTTAAGTGTAATTTGGAGTACTCATGTTAAAATAATATGATGCATATGGGCATCACAGTCTAGGTGGGAGCTGAACGCAAACACGACGTGTCGTATATTTTTACGATACATTTCATTCGTGATAACTGACCCAGGTTCGGGTCTTATCAACTACAATGATCAAATATATAAAACACGACGCTAGATGTCCAGATCATACGAATGGCTATAACAGATTAGGAGACGAACGTAGGCATTAAGGCTCAAGGTCTGTTAAAACCTAAAACGACAACAAGAGCGCTATGTGACTTGGAATTTGCTTTGCCAAATAGTTTTTTTATGAACGCCAAAGTGGCTCGAGGTGAGAAATTTGAGTTATTAAACTAAATATAATAAAATTAACAACTTCCACCAATTGGGAAGAAAACCTCTTTTTAAACATCTTTGAGTTTGCGTACATATCGGAATTCTGTTGCATAGCCCTGTAACCGGGCCGATTAGCTAGTGAATTTAAATCACTCTTAAAAGAATTATGAACCTCGGAAGTTTCTTGATTTACAAAAGAATCATTTAAATTTTAGAATTGTCTATCGTTGCAGCAACTATTCTTGTTACCTATTATTTGAGAAATATGCTCAAATTAAATAATTTAATTTGCTAAAAAATTTTAATTTCAACTGGATTAGAAAATGCAACTGAACAAAGTTTAACTTTAAAATGTGCAAAAAAAACGTCCTTGAAAATTACGTATTCTTCTAAGAATCATAAATCATCAGCAATATGTAAACATTCAAATATACATTAATCTCCATTGAAGCAACTCAGAGCTGTCCTGGAAGAATCATAAGCCATTGGAGATTAATTAAAAAACACACATCGAAAGCAGAGATTGAGAACCATTCAATCGGTGTAAAAAATCATCTACGATTTAAAATAAGATTGACTCAAATACTAATATTCATGATAATTGTAATAGAAATATGAAACAAATATTAATGACTAAATTCTAAATTTCCAAATTTCTCAACACTCATCTAAGCCCCTACCAAAATATTATATTACATTGTCCGTTTTTTTTTTGTAACAAAATGCCAACAGATTTATTACCGCATAAAAAGAAGGGAAAATCCCATCCAAAACACCAACCAACAAAAAAAATGCTAAAGTTGTTCAAATTAAACGTTCAAAAAGCACATTTGCCCTCTAAAACAAAATTTATAGATAAAAGCGCCACCATCCCAAAAAAAAAAAACAAAATCCCACTTTTGCAAAGTAAAGAGGTAATGCGTTTATGCTAATGTGGCACGTTTAGCGACAAAGTCCCGCGAGGGTGGTTCTTTGTTGGTGAACCGTGCGTAACTGTGAACGATAGAGGAGTGAACGACACAAACACGGTTTTATTAGTGAATGGTGCTTTTGACGTGCTAATGAAGCTGATCCTTCCATGCAGCCTCAGTAGCAATAGTAGTAGCTGTAGTAGTATTAGTTGTTATAATAGTACTTACGTTTCTCTGTATTTTGCCACATCCCTTGCCGTAAGCGATGGTCTCGTGCTGCTAAACGCTTCCACTAGATGCCGCTGGCTAACCGTTATCTGCTCCGGCACTTTCTACAAGGTACACGAACAAAAACGTACAGAAACACGAATCATTAGGTGAGACGGGACGGTGGGAAGACTATTCGCATGATCAACCAGAGGTTGTGAAATATATAAAACTTTCATCAACAAACGCTTGCAACCACACGCGGGAACCATTTTCGTAAGATCTCACTACGACGACGACGCTCATCATAATAATCGTTGGGGATATTAGACTGTAAAAAACCCGCCCACTCCCGCGGCTAAGCACTGTCTTTATTTCTATCGCTTCGCACGCCAGCCACCATGTCGGCACACCATCGGTGGCACCACTATCTTCACATATGCATTTACATAATCGGCAGCTCATCATCGGCTTTACACCGTGGTGGAAAAAGTGCAGCACAGTGTGCCAGTCAGTGGATATCGCCGTCGGAACAGCAAGCCGGTTGTGTGAATGGGTTTCCCTAATCGGATAGCTCCGGCCACAAGAAACCGACCACAAGAATGTGCTCGCAAAAGAACAATCTTTCTACGCGCCAGTATGCCCCAACACAAACAAACTTCACCTGCAACAGCGGCGCTCATTACCATCCATCCCGCACGCGAACGACGCTGACAGAATGGTTCACAGGATATTAGAAGAGCTCATGGTAAGGCATCAATGTGCGAGACGCTCCATATCACTTAGCTGGTGACACGGGAAACGCGAACCTTATCTACCGCTTTTGCGGTGGAAAGTTTTGCCGCAACCACGGCCAAAGCCGGGACAAGCGAAAGGGTCCGTGTTCACAGCGCACAGGATGGATGGAAAGTAATTAAGCCTTCTCGCCCGGCACTAGTCCTCCCCGTTGCACGGCTTGTGATGATCAAGCGGACGTATCATCGCACAACAGTCAGCAATGGGCCAGGAACCGGCAAAGTCGTTTCAAAGACGTTAGCGAATAATTAAAATCCTGTAATTAAATGCTACTCAGCTTCATGTACCATTCTCGCGTAAAACTTCTTGCTGTTTGTTTATTTGGTGGTGGAGGTTGTGCTAGATACGTATATAAGTCATCCCCGTTAAACGATGGGTGCATTATGCCATTAAAATGAAACGATGGCCGAAGACAAGGTGCTTCGGCAGTCAGCGCTTATCGTGCTGGATAATAAGCCGAACAAAAACCGCAGACAATCGATGCGTTCGAAGAAACTATCACTGACTATATAAAGTGCCTATCGTTGGTAGCAGTTTTTCCAACTTACCTCTGGATTTATGCTAAGACATTCCTGTACCGCCAACATGTTAGCCGTTGTTAAAATGCTTCTTATATCCGCCCCTGTGTAGTACTCCGACTTCACTGCAAACTCTCGTAGATCGACGTCCTTGTCAAGGGAAAGCGATTTACCGTGATTGATAAAAATCTCCAAACGAGCAGTCTGGAAGAAAACAAATTAGACAAAAAATTACCATGCGTAATTTAGAGGATTTTCTAGTATAAATGATAAAGTATGAATCTTTAGTGAGGAGTAATAGAAATCAGGAATCCACTCTCAAAAGATTGAAGAATCCCCAAAGCAGTGGGATTCCATAGCGGACAACTTCCTTGGAGTCATACAGGGTATCCCACAATTTTTTGACAGTTTCCCAAGGTTTTTTGATTGCGTTCCTGGTATTTTTGAATCCGTCTCGAGATTTTTTTTTACTGCTTCCCATCAATTTTTGAATGCGCCCCACAATTTTTTGACGGCGTCTCACATATTTTTGAATTCGTCTCGAGGTTTTTTGACGTTTCCCATATTTTTTTGAATTCGTTCCGAGGTTTTTTTGATGGTTTCCCAAATAGTTTTGAATGCTACTTTAAATAAATTGTCGTTCGCTTAACCACAGCAGTATCCTGCAAATGTATTGAACCACAGATAAGGGATAGAAGGTCACAGGTTCAGATGCATTCATGGAAAACCGTTGGCCTCCGTATTTCATCCTTGAAATTCAAGTAAAATAAGTGTAGAGAAAATCGACCGCTGCGGTTGAGCTGCTTGGTTAGCGTGCTAACAATCCGCAGAGATTTTACCGTCAAGCTCATCACCAATGCTTGATTCTCCTTCAACATCTCTCCTTCTTGTGTATCGGCACAACAACCTCAAGAGGCCTAGGCCTATCATTTCCGGCTTTTTTGTCTTAATTAATCCGTAGCCGGATAGTCTGTTCATTGTACCGAAAATTGATCTGGATGGGATTTTGGACTAGTCCTGTCGTGTGAAGACCGGCGATAATACCTTTACATCACCGGACCGCCACAATCAAAAACCTCGGAACGAATTCAAAAATATATGGGAAACCGTCAGAAAAACCTCGAGACGAATCCAAAAATATATGGGAAAGTGTCAAAAAACCTTGGAACGAATTCAAAAATGGATGGAACGCAGTTAAAAAATTGTGGGATGGATTCACCAATATATGAGACGCAGTCAAAAAATCTCGGAACTAATTAAAAAATTGATGGGTAACTGTCAAAGAATTGCGGGATACCCTGTAAGTAAAAGACCTCATCTACCTTTACTTGTTTCACTTCAACGCTTCACTACCCTTTAACTCTTGTACGATCTAACATACCACAAACTATATTTTAACTACATACATTTACTACGTCATATTATTTTTTTTAAATTGAACAATTCTAACGTAGTTGATGTCTGTTCCTGAGCACGAACCCCAAAGCACTTCAAAACAACTCCGGTCAGCTCTTCAACTGAGTCATTCACTTACCACACCCGGTAGAGTGCATTCCACCAAGCGGTCGATACGTCCAGAGCGTAGCAGCGCCGGATCGAGTAGCTCCGGGCGGGAAGTCGCACCTATCACAGTCACACCCTGCAGTCCTTCCACACCGTCCAACTCCGTCAGCAGCTGATTGACAACGCGATCAGTAACACCGGTCGAATCGTGTCCACGGCGTGGTGCTAAGCTATCAAACTCATCAAAGAACAGCACACAAGGCTTCGCGCTTCGTGCCCGATCGAACAAATTGCGCACATTTTCCTCGCTTTGGCCAATGTACTTTGCCAACAGTTCCGGTCCTTTCACCGAGATCATTCGTAGGTTCCACGTTTTCGCCAACTTTGATACTATAATGAAAGAAAACTCTCTTTTTTATTGTGTTCAGTTATGACACACCGCCAACAACTTACCAAGATACGTTTTCCCCGTACCCGGTGGTCCGAAAAGTAGTATACCCGCCTGATTGCGGAGCGGTGAAGCTTCGAAAATTTTCGGGAATCTTGTCGGCCACATTAGCACCTCCTGGAACACTTCGATCGCACCCTCCAGACCCGGTATTTTATCGCCAGCGATATCATCATCCGCATCATCCTCCTCCATCCGGTTGGATTGTTTGTGATTTTCTATCCCCACCAAACAGTACCGATTCGTTACGTCCAGCGCACTGGCAACCATTTCCTCCGTGACTAATGGAAATTTACTGTCCTGTTTGTATGCGTAGAACACCGCACGATCAACCAGCTGCACGAGACTACCGATCGCGTAACCCTCGGTGTGGTTTGCGAGCCGCTTCCAATCGATACGACGATCCAGCTTGCACTGCCGGTGCACGAACAAACCCTTCAGTGCACCCTCCCGGTCGACCTTATCGAGGTTCGGTATTTTTACGAGCAGCTGAAACAGATGATAGCCACGGGACGAATGAAGCCGGCGGTTTAGATTCGACGCACTGCTGATCGATGCGATCACAGCGATCGGATTATTGCTGGTAAACTCTTCGATTTGTTTACGAAGCACATCCGATACTCTACGTGCGAGAAGAGAAAAATAAAACGTTACAAAGGTTTCATCACATTAAATAATTAATTTCCATACTTGTTGTGATATTCAGCATCGGGCGTGTTCTGGTCGCCTGGTTGATGCGTTAGCACGTCCAATCCATCCATAAAAAGTACTGCCGGACTGTGGAACATGCATAAGTAGAGAGCGTGACGCAGATCCTTCTGAATCGAGTCGGGCTTTCGTCCCTTATGTTTGGCACAATCGAAAGTGGTCGAGAAACAGTAGAACGGTGCTTCTGCCAGTCGTTTTAGTATGTCTGCACACACGGTTTTCCTTCCACTCTGTGACGCACCTAAAACAGAAAATATCAACAATTAATTTAGAGATATTACAGGAAGATTCCGAGCTCTTCGGCGAAGTCGGACAGAAACCGCGCGTACTTGTAGTCCTTCTATTTCTGTTTTATGGAATTTTACACACTACATGACCAGGGGATGTGAACGATGTCATGAAATCCGACACTACAGCTACAAACCTTGTTGTAGCATATGCCTATACGTTTAAGGTGCACATTCATCGCATAATGCATCGCATCCTCATTCTACATGTTCTGTCAACGAGGTTATCTGTATCTTTTGGTACTTAGAGCATACAAGACAAAGTCAGCTCAGTTACTTATATTGAGGGTGGCTGTCTAACCTGGTGGAAGGCTACGAAACCTGTATTAAATACCTCCTCCGAATAGGACCAATTTGCAAAATGCTGATACTTTGTACGAAATTACTGCGACTATTTATCTTACCTGCAATAAACATATTACACTGCTGCCTTACATTACTCCGTGCATCTAAACAAAGAGCATACTTTAATCGATCGGTGCACTCTTCAATGATCCGTTCGATTTTCTCTATCTTCACCAACTTGCTCTGTTCGGCCGGTTCCGGTTCCTTTATAGCAGGAGCTTTCTTTTTGTTCGTATCCACATCCGATAAACCGGCCACCGGTTTCACCTCACCGGTACAGCTTATTTTGCTGTGTCGTAGTATGGTACTGTTAATGAGACAGTACTTTAGCGATTGTGGCTGCAACCGAATTGTTAGATAATATTCCGGTAGTTTGAACAGTTGATCTTGGTTCAGCAGCAGCGCATGTATCTTGGAGTTGTGCAGCACAAACTGTTTGAACTTTTCTGCAATATCTTCTTCAATTACGGGTGCCACTTTCGTCGCCGAAAGCAGCTCGATTCGATCCACTATGTTTAGTGCGTTGTGTATGGGTTTGAGTGTGATTTTCTCCCCCTGATTGATTTCCAACTGTTCCATCAGCCGATCGTTTATCTCCACCGTGTGATAGACATTCGTTGGGAATCGTGCCGTGTCCGGTGTCAACCGTACATTCACGTAGTACTCGCGATTATCGTTCGTCGTCAGCAGGAACGGTTTATTGATGTCCATCGTATTAGGGACATTTTCTTTGGTGGTCAATATGTCACACAGCTGTGTGGTACTGCGACGGCAGTTCCACACACCACGAATGACACGGAATTCCTGCACCTTTGCTACATTCTGACCGAGTTTTTCGATTAGTCCATCCAGGTGAACTGTTTTGGTCGGTTCCCTTTTCGGACTAGCGATTGGGCTTTCCGATTTGGGCGTGGCTGAGTCATGGCCCATAACGTTTGCCATCGATTTGCTCGTCTGCAAACGGTTTAGATGACGTTCAAGATCCTTTTCGAAGGAAGAATTTCGCACTGCCGTATGGGCACTCATTGCCGCTATCGAGCCGGAGGACGAATTACTGCCACTCGTGGACGATCGTTGCAATGCGTTCTTTAGATTGTTGCCTGCTCCTATGCCAATGCCATTTTCCTTATTTCCTTCCGAAGGTTTCTGCCACGACATGGGTCGCTTTTTGAGGCTGTCCGCCGTAGAAACTATTCCCGCGTCTAGCATAGGTGTGCTTGCAATTGTACACGAAGACAATCCATTTTCTAGTGCGCTTATATATTCGCTCGATTTTTTTCGCTCCATGTTGCGTTGGCGAACGAGCTCAGCGATGTTCAGATTGGTACTACTGCGCGTTAGTTTTGGAATTTCTGACATGGTGTTGTTAAGTCCGGGAAGCTTTTTGAACGGTTCTACCACAAGCTCGGTATCATTTTCCAATCTACCAAATGGTAGGGCAGGGATCGTAAATTCTGAAATTGATTTTGGATTTATTTACCATCTTCCATTGATCCGAGAACGTTTAGAAAGTGTTTCATACTTATTCGTATTTTAATGCTTATGGAATCATTTATCCATACGATTAAATTCTGCCCCTTTGTAACGATCCTCGTTTGATCGAGCAATATTGATTGAATTCGGCTGCTACTGATTTGCTTAAAAAAGGAACAAATAACAAAATAATAATACGACAGCATTCCTGAAGGCAAACAAAATCAAGTACTTACCAACATTTCCCAGTCTTTTTCGCTCACTGCGCTCACCTCTACCCGTTTTAACGATCGTACGTCTATGATCATCGCAACCATCACGGCATCACCCTCCTTAAGACCCATCGATTTGGCTACTTGCGCGTTGATGCCGATGTGGTTCTCTTGCAATCCTCCGCCCCCATACGGTGCCCATGAAACGTAGAACGTGTCGATACGATGCGTCAAGCAAAGACACCCGTTTTTCTAAAAATAAACACACATCCCGCCGGTACCCGACGCACGGTGATTATGAAAGATGTAATTAATTATTAGCAAAAGGAATGTTTTCTACTGAAATTCTTAACTGACACGCTAGGCAACTCCAGCATAACTTGGTAGTTTGAGGTAACTTACATAGCTTGAAAGCATCCGGTAGTAACTATCCGGTAGCGTGACATAATTGTTTCGGAACGGTGAGTAGGATACGGTCAACGATCGACGGAACATTTTCGGAACGCACCCAACGGTCTAATTTACACTGAAAAGCACACAAATACCATACGTGATCTTTGAACCCTTGTCGATCGAACCACTAGAACGCTGTACAGACCTATAAAAGCAAAATCATAAATCGAAACCGATAGCTTATCGCAGCTGTTTTGTTTTGAACCTTTTTCCCGGACAGCTGATGTTGAACTGTCAATCAGTGAACGTGACCCAAATGACAATTTCGATACGAAGCACGAATGCCATGATGACAGAACTGTCAAACTTCCCCATAGCGTAATTTGTATCGGTTCGGCGAACAAATTTGAGCAAAATAATTACTTCTGTTTTTGTTTCTTATTTGAAACATTTATATTCTATTTTGTATAATCTAAAATTCAATTTTGCAAAACAGTGCATTAGTGAGTAGATTTCACTTCAAATATGTAAATTACCTTCCGAAGAGCCCTGCCTCGCGTTTGACATGCTTTTGTTTTGATTCTTATTTTCTACGGTGTGTAGTCTGTTCTTTCGGGTGGTTTGTTTGCAAAAAACTGTGTAAATCTTCTTTAACTATTTCACTTTACAACATTGACGCGAACATGGTTACTCTGAGTATGGATTCAGAGGACGATGATGATTTGGACATCGATTGGAACAACATTGAAACTATCAAGAAGTTTGATTCAGGTGACCTGCCAGCAAAAGTCTGCAATTTTTTGTCAGAATGTTCTCGAAAGCACTTGAACTTATGTGAGTTTTGTTCTTTATCTTTAGCCGAGTCAACAAACCTGCTATCGATGGTCACGCGAACTACTGCTGAGTTGCACACTGAAGAGCGTTCTCTTCAAACTCGGTTAGCAACGAAAGCATCGGCTCCTGTGAGTCTGTTGGTAGAAAGCTTGCTGCAACAACTATGTGCACTGCTGGAACCGGATGCCGATCGTTCGCGTGTCTTGTACAAGACCATTTGCGATCGATTGCATGCAGTGAACTTGATAGACGAAACGTACACGATGGGAGAGTTCGAGATGATGCGCAGCCAGTACCAAAAAGCCCTCTACCATCTGGTCAGCATTGCACGTGGACGAGATTTGCCGGTTGTGTTGCCCGATCTGCAAGAATACTGGCCACTTCCGGCGGGGCTCGAATGGTCACGCTACTATCGAGAGTTTGAAGAGATTTCCTTTATCGCGGGTGGTGGTTTCGGTAAGGTATATCGGTCCCGCAACAAGCTGGACGATAACGTGTACGCCGTGAAGAAGGTGACAATCCGATCGACCACCATAAAGAGTGTGCTGATACATCTTGCCGAGGTAAAAACACTCGCCAGTTTGAATCATATCAACATCGTTCCTTACAAAGCGGCATGGCTTGAACCGCTAATGTCGCCGGGAAAGAACAGTGCCAACAGCACGTCGACAATCGATGAAGATGAAAGTTCTTCATCGGAAGACGATGAGGAAGAAACGCATCGTACGAAAGATTCATTGCGGAGACCAGAACACGATTCTGAGGAATTCAGCATCCTCTTCGAGAAGAGTAACGGCGAGCAGGAACAGGAGAATAGCGAAGAAGCGAGAAACCAAATAGCGGAAATGGAAGACGCATCGAGAAGCGTGGTTAGCATCGAAGAGACCCAGCCACATATTAATCTGAAATGGGCTACACTGTACATCCAGATGACTCTCTGCCATTTGACGTTACGTGAATGGCTCGATCAGCGTAACGCTGTGGAGAGCTTTTCCCAATTCTATGCCAACTTTTTGCACCATCAGCATGGTTTTGTGACGTCTATTCCACGGAACTCTTTTTGCCGCCAAAGCTCACAGCTTTCCAACACAAGCGAACCTGAAATGATCGATCAGGAATTACCGTCCAGGCGTAGCTCGGAATCCTCCAAAGATGACTGCCAGGCGGAAGACAATGTCCAACATCTTGACATCGTTATAGACATTTTTCAGCAGTTGCTGAACGGCTTGAACTACATTCACTCGCGCGGCATCGTACATCATGACATTAAACCAAGCAATATTTTTGTTAGTCTGTCCCATCACGATTCAAAAATAAGCATTCAGTTGGGAGATTTTGGTTTGGCCTGTCCGCTGCAAAGTTCCCATGTAGGCGTTGGCTTCGGCACACCGCTCTATGCTGCTCCGGAACAGCTGGCGGGAGAGTGCGATCCAAAGTCGGACATTTACTCGCTCGGTATAATACTGCTCGAGCTGCTTGTACCGCTGTCGACCGATATGGAGCGGGCGGAAACTATCAAACAAGTGCGACGCGGTCAATTGCCACCCGATCTCGATCGTGATTTTATGGGACTGTTGAAGAATTTGCTTCACATGCAGCCTGCGCGACGGCCCGGGATGCACGATCTGGTAGAAGCCGTTAATCGCATACGCATTAACCGCGATCGAGTAATATCGGAGCTGCGTAGGAGCTTATCACTGCGAGAGGAAGAAATTTCTTGCCTGCGGACGCAGATCGACGAACAGCAACGAGCACAGCATGTGACGGAGGAAGAGCGTGTGCAGATGGAACAGCAAACCACACGTACGTTGATCGTCAAAGAGCAGGAGCTGATCTACATGAGCATGGAGATGCAAAACAAGGAAATACAGTTGCGCAGCAAAGATATGGAGCTGCGCAGTAAGGACGAGGAAATACAAAAACTCAAAGAAATGCTTCGGTCATACCAGGAAAAGGAAGCGGAAGCTGAGCAACGGAAGAAAGATGAATGAGATGGGAATAATAATTTACGATAGTTTGATCGTCGGATTTGTTTGTAGCTTTACGATTAAAAGTATATGCCTGAGACCAGTTAACTTACTATTAAAATTGATTTCGTACCGAATAGTTCACGATTTACCAGCCGAAAAGACTTACCATCTAGGTTAAGAAACCGCGTATTGTGATGGTGTTAATAAATTACGCACTGAACGGTTAATTCGATCGGATTGAAGTTGATTGGCTCACACAAATTCCCATGAAAAAAAGAAAGTTAAAAAAGTCTCTGATTTAACCGAAAAGATAGGCGAAGTGTGGCTAAATTATCCGAATGATCTTCGCCGGAGTATCAACATTAAATTATGTTGCCTGCCGCTATTGCTTAACTGTATCTGCGAGTAAGCATCAACTTCTACAGCACCATCAAGGAAAATAATTCACCTAAGGAAAGGACATTCTGTAAACTCATTATTTGTTCTGCTGGTGAGGCGAATATAGACTAGAGGGATATTACCGTTTTCAAGTTTCCTAGTGGCTTTAATTAAAAAAGCTCTCATGATCCTACGTATTAATGTGACTTCCCAATATTAGGGAAATGACAAGATTATGAGTACATCAAGTTGCTGATGATGATGATGATGATGTTCAATCTCAACACTTGCTTCAGCACCGAAGGTAGTTCTGTGGCACAGTTGTATCGACGCCAAACTTTTATATGACAGGTTTGAATAATTCTCATTCAGATTGATCTACATTGATTGATCTGATCCATCTGATAGGACGTCAAACATGTTTTTAGAAGGCTTACCGTTCAGGATTTCTGGCGCAAAGAATTAATCATAATTTCCTAGTGGCAGGTAAATCTGATTCAGCTTCATAAATCTGAATAAATATGCATCATTATTCGAAAGATTTGTGAATCATCATCCTAGCTTTATGATCTCCAAAAAGTACTGATATGGACCTTCTCGTCTTCAATCATCGGTTACCAAACTACTATTTCGCTAAGGGCCTCCAAAGGACATGAATCGTCACTGCTCTAAGGATAAATGAACACTTTTGAGAATCGATTCTTGATTTGAATGGCTCTTTGCTAAAGATCCAGATGAATCACTCTTCTCAAAAGATTCTCTAAGCGCTTCATGACTATTATTTACCCCCAATACCCCCTTTGATTAATTTTGGAAATGTAATTAATAGGCCCGGTGGTACTGTGGTAGTTGGTAAATTTCTTACATGACAGAAACTGCATCAAATCCTATCAGAATTGTTCCCTCGCTATACTCAGGACTAACTATCCAGCTAAGGTTTAATCAAATAAAGTAAAGTCAGCAGTTAGCAGACTCAACTCGTCTCAAGTTTTAGTACCACAAACGCGAAGTTCCTTTCAGGCTGTATTTGTGAGTCACAACTCCAAACCAGGCTCATAATACAGGTGTTACAATCTAATAATATATATCCTACTACCTAAGACAAGATATTGTCGAGTGAGACAGTTGACAATTGTGGTCAAATAAGATATTTGTCAAGCTAATTTATTCCTTCCACAGTGAGATCATTATCCTGTCCACTCGTCACTTTTGTCATCATAACTTTAAATGTGTGACAATATAATACGTGGCATTCGATCGTAATGGACAAAGTAAATGACCGATAATGAATTTAAAACCGTCAAATAAGTCTTTTCTGAAGTATTCCATCTGTGAATTACTCCTAGTTTTGATGCGTGCAAATTATGTGACGACATCAGTCATACGTACAACAGCTTAATTGAATAATTAATCCAGTCAACTCATCTCAGAATGCGCTTTTCATCTTAACAAGCTATTCTATATTACAACCATAGTCGAAACATTGAAGATACTTTGTTCTGGTGTGGAATTTTCAGAGTCTGATCAGATCAATGCTACCAGAGAATTATTAATTAATGCACATATAAACGACGAACTATATTCTAAGAGCCGAGAATTAAAACCAATAATTTCGAAGAACACATGGTGGAGCACATGAAAGATTCGTCCGTCGAATAATTTACAAAATTACTGCCAAGGAAAAGGATTCTGTACCAAAAGATAAAACAAATCTTGCCTTTACCAAATCACATTTGGAAAGCATTACGTCTAGTTTTGTGCTTAATGAATCTTTTGAGAAGAGTAATTCATATTTTTCTTAAGTGAAGAGTCATTTGAATCAGGAGTCAACTCTGAAATAAAATCATGAATGCTCATTGGAGACCTAAAGTGGAATGGTAATTGCAGCCCATTATTGGCAACTATACCCCGTGTGCTTGCAAATCCCTAGGTGGTTGTCATAAATCTTGAATGAATCAATCTTTGAAATTTGATACATTCAAATTAATTCATCCCGTTCAAATATTCCTTTCGATTCATGAACCTGAATCAGTTTCACCCAACACTTTCATGTTTTTAATGTATAATCATATCGCAAAGGTCCTGCCGCCTAATTGTTCATATAATACTTACTATAAAAAGGCGTAGACTTTCAATAACGTGGGTATTTGAAGGCTTAGGGACATACAGTTGTCATTATCATAAAGAAAAAATATCAGCAACACCGATTTATGGTGCCCTTTGCCTGATCACACGAGTCATTGGCCGCATTCAAACGATAAATCAAACATTACGACTAACATGCGAAATTATTTACCATCAGTTTTTACGAGTACAAATTGTGCCAAAAACGATCGAGAATCAAAGCGGGCACTCAAATTTCGGGGATGATCGTACCACTTGTACCACTTTTCTTCCGCCCCTATCCACCGGGTCCAAGGCTGAGTAATGCATGGGGTACAAAATCTTCTGCAATGGCGTTGCAGCCTCGGTTGGCTGTGAAGCCATCGCACGGCGCTGGCTACAAACAGCTGCCCCCCGGTATTAGAATCATCTGGCGCCGTTAGTAATTGATTTTATCACCTCATATATTTTCGCTGTTCACGGGTTCGCTCGATCGCCGGTTGATGTGGTCGGCAGCGGGAGAGGACCATGGTATGGTGCGGGTAAATCGAAAGGCGATCAAATTGGCCAGTCCCCGACACCCGTGGTGAGTGCGCACCACGTACGTACGGGGGTAATCGATCACGGCCACTAATCGAACGTGTCCCCGGCGGCCATTAACGTAAAATATCACTTGGCTTAATATCGCCCAATGTCTATCATTTGGCGCAATCATTTCGCTGAACACTTTTGGCTGGTGATAGCTGACGATCGGGAAATTTTTGGGTACCTTCTCCCCCCCATTTAACCGGCCAGCATTTACATAACGACGGTACGGTAGAAAATTAGGAAGCTGCAGCATGCCGATCGTGCTGGATGCGCTTCGGTAGCACTACGCGGCACCGATGAACGCCGTCACGGCTCGTCAAACAGATTCCGCAGCAGCAGGCGAAAGGTAAGCTTGCTTCCTATTAAGAGCAATTATTGTCGCACAGTCTTGACCGTCCGCTTGTTGTGCGAGGCGAAAGCGACCTCGAAGCTACGGGGGAAACACAGCCAGGGCCGTGTTGAGAAATTGCTCCCCAAACCGACAGCGACACCGACTTTTTGTGGATGTAGATGTCAGAAAATTGGAGCCGAGTCATTCGAGCCGCAGCACCGTAAACCTGCCTTAAGCAGATCACATTAGATTCAATTATCCTATTGAAAGGGTAACAGTTGAAGCGACGAACCCTCTCCCGATGGTACGCCCAACCCGCTCATTCAAGGATTGGCTGTACTCATCCGCAACCGACCTGTGACATTCACACTCGGCCCGTCCTTGCGGCCAGCGGGCTGATAAGCGTCCCGGTGTTGCAGGGGCAACGTGCAGCGGGGGTGGGTGCGGACGGGGTTGAAAAATCGAGGCCAATTACCAGGTGGTCGCTAAGGATGCAATCATGTGCAGCACAAGGTGGCCACGCATTTGTGGAAACAAAGGATCAACGGTACAGGACCTCGCCGTGGTCCGTTGCCTCACGCTAGGTGCGTTTCGTTGTACAGCTTCGGAGCTGTCTGCTGTTTCGCACTTATAGTAATTAATAAATTATTTTCTGTTCGGCTTTGCGCCTTTTGTGTGTGTGCTTTTTCGTTCTGCGGCACTGCCAAAACACATCAATGGCGAATGGAAGCTTTCGTGAAAGCAAACACAGAAACAGCAGGATGGAGCGGAAAATTATTTCATCACCAGCGAAAATGCACCTGACGCCTCGTTATCCTCGGTTGACAAAAGTCGTGTTTCACTGATCTTTGTTTTCGAAGGTAGCGATGGCATGATTTGTGGTAATTTTGAAAGTGCAAGAGGTTTAGATGCGTTCAGCGCCAAAAAAAACTCTGAAAAACTTCTACTATGGTTAAAATAAAGCATACAGAGGTTGTTCAGAGGTTCAGAGGAAGAATAGAGTTTCTCCTTAATATTCATATATTATCTCATCGTTGCAGGAGCGATTTTTAACAGAATGAATTTGCATTTATTATTGGTCAGGGGAGGCTGATACATCCACGCTGTCACTGATACTGACATTTTGAAAATCACTGCTTTACAGACTGTTATTTGCATAATGAACTCGTATACGCCGTATCGACCATCGATCAATTTCCAATTTTTTTGAATACGATTATCAGTGATTTGTGGCTGTCATGTGTTGTTAAGTTCTTTTTAAATAGTTCACACGACGATGTAGTGTTTAAAGATTGTAATAAGATTTCCATCCAATAGGACCACTCTTTTAGACTCTTTTCGACCTTTTTTCGACCTTTTCGACCTCTTTCTTCTCTTAGTTAAGATCACTTCAGGTCTAAAGACTGAAAACAGCTTCTTCTACGGTTACAGTAAAGAACAAGTACTTGTACGAAGGTGTCAAAGAGTAAGATTAGTCTTAAATACTTATTGATAATCGATATCAAATAATCGATTACATATTTTTCGATCATCGATTTTTTGATAATCGAAGATTTATTCGTTCTGGTTGGTATTGATTGATATTAATGCACGCTGTCTTTTACTAAAATTCATTACAACAGGCAAACGGAGGGGTTGGAAGGAAGAAGTCAGAACGAGGTTGATGTTTTGAATAGCTTTCAGTTGAATACTCCAAGCAGAAGACACTTCAGGACATTCTGTGCAAGCTGATGATGTTCAATTCATTTTGGAAAATAGTCCTCCGTACATGATGATCTCTGTAGATCTCTGTGATATTAAAAGCTCTTTAGGAAGTAAAGTTAGCCAAAACCAATCGCTCGTTAGCTGTTGAGGATTCCTGATCCATTTTCATTGTACCACCGCATTTGACTATTATACACAAAATGGAATACGCTGTAACATTCATTCCCGCATGTAATGAAATCAATTTTCATCGATACGATCTGATGCGGATTCGATCATAAATGTTTGTGTCTTTACCATATATTGTTAACCAACGTTTTAATGAAATTAATCGTTAGACGGTGATATAATGTTTAAAGATTGTAATAAAAAATAGATTTAGCTTTGGTTTTTAGAAATTTTTTGAAACATCACTTTGCTGAAAGCTGTATGAAATGTTATAATGTATTCGTGTTATATTCATATTCTTAATATAATATCCCTGTTTATGTTATATTTAAAAAAATATATTTTTAAGTAATCATTTTTGTTATCTTCCAATAAATTTATCTAATATATCTTGACTGGAGCTTAAAATATTTAAGCAAACACAATTTTTTTACAAGTTATCAATTTCTTGCAGGACTTGATAATTATAGCGTCTCAAAATTTGTTATAATTATTGAATAATTATTAATCTAATTATTATTTAATAATTAATTATTAATTATATTATAATTATCGTTATAATTATTAATTACAAATGAATTAATTATTTAAAATAGCAAAGGCGTATGTCAATCCAAACAAAACCGGGAACAGTCGTTCCAGTGTATATCAGTTCCACCAATAAATAACTTTTGAAAATTGTAACTAAAATTTGGTACGAAAAGCGATAAATAATGTAACAAAAATTAATCATTGCCCAAAAGTGCTACGAGCATTTTAAAAACATCTGAATTAAAACATATTTCCTGACGAGTTTTTAGTGTTTTACGTCAATATCGATCATTGCTCGATTATTCTTGATAAACTAGACAATTTCTTAAATGCTAAATGAGACGTATTATACAAAAGAAATTCTTCTACTGAACCATTTCTTTTCTTCGGAATGAAAATATGTCAAGTATCGTTTAAATGAAGCGATGGCAGGTGAAAGTGAGCAATATTTCCTTTAAACGACTTTCTAACAATCGTCCCTAAATGAGGCTAAGTCTATGAAATAACATACAACTGAAATAAATACGAGCTTAAATATAAATAACAATGAGTAAGGACTCGATCTTTCATCTCCAAAATCCTGTTGATTGTCCAGTTAATCTGGAAAACCTATAAATACATGCCAAGCATATGACCTAGCGCGCCGTTCGCATATAAAAAGAATAATAAAAAAATACGTTAAATTCCTCACGTTCAAAAGAAAAGGCAACGTTCAATAACCACCGCGGGAAGGTCCACATATACACACACCAGATATATAAAAAAAAAACCCCGAAAGAAACATTAAGGGATGGATTGCAAGAGGTGCACCAAAAGCGAAATAAAAGCCAGGCCCCGGAAGAAAACCCGACCGAACGCACAACAGACGAGGGATTCGATTTCTTGTCGGTTAACAGGTACAGATCCACCTGTCCTCCAACTGTTTGACGCGTGCCTGTCCACGTGCCTTTCCCTGGTGCACCTTGCCCGTGCACTCCCCCCAATCAGACAGTATCCTGCCTGTGGCCGGGCACAAGCAGTTTCATATTTATGTTCGCCCTTTTGGTCGTTGTTGGTCAACGTTTTGCTCTGGCATCACACTACAAGTACACATACACACACATACAAACACGTAAGTGAGCAGAGCGTGTGGATCATTTTCCCCTTCCCGCCGTTTGCATCTTTCCCCTCAACGATCGTTCTCCCGAAGATCGTGATCCTTTTTCCGGCGGAGGGACACATCCTTTGAGTTTTCGATCAAGTAATTCCAACTCCCGGTGAAAGGTGCCGGAAAAGAAAGGGAGGATGGGGGAGATGGGGAAAATAAAATGAAAAGAGAATTAATAAAGCTCACCAATTCACCTCTTTACCGTTTATGTTCGTCCAGCAGCTCAGCTCACACAGCAAAAACCGCACGCCGGGTTGCAACTCGTTTGGAACCCACTTTATTGCTCGGTCATTATTATTAAAACGAAAGCCAAAACGATAGCGACTGCAGCCTCTCGTTCAGGGCTTTATCCATTCGGTTCGGGTTGCGTTGGAGAGTTCGATTGAAAAGCCGGGTAGTGTTATGCAAGGACTTCCAGACGAGATCAAAGGATTGGATGCAGTAGCACAAGTATCCAGCACGCGCCACATTTTTCAAGCTGAAAGAAAGTGAATCGAAAAGTTTATTGGGTTGTAAATTAAAAATTTAATACGAATTCTCTTTTATTACACTGTAACACAATTTTTTAATATTGTTTTTATTTTGTTTCGAAATTAATTCGTATTAAACATGGCATTCAGGAGTGTGATCGTTATCCGACGTTTCAAGCGACGGACTTTAATTATCCTGCCAACCCCATCACTTATCGTCCAACCCCCTCTATTTTGGGACAGCAAAAAAAAGGTGCAGAATTATAATAAAAAGCGGAATGAACTCAATTCTTCTCTTCTGGCTCAGCTGTTTCGCTGATGCAGAACGCAGATTCTCGCCGCATCTGACGGCGATGCTGTATAGTGTGTTGTGAATTAAAATGTAAAAAAAGAAACACAAAAGCTTCGGCCCATACGGTTGTTTATGTTTATTGTGGCAATGCCGTTCGATGTGTGCGGAAATTATTCTTCCCCAACCGTTACACTTATCTCAATTGGCAGCTGGATAAATGTTTCGCCTCGCTTCACACGTTCATCCTTTATCCGTTTCGCTCGCGGCTCGCGCGTATGGTCGAAAATCAAGGACCTTCCTACACCGATGCCAGGCTGCCGATGCGTCGGGTGCGGTTTTATTTTGCTGCTGAAATTGGTTCATTAGGAGGCTGGTTTTGCATGTGCGCTGGGAAACGTAGCGTATCGTAAAAAGCACTCGTGACGTGTACAGATGTCGTGTAAATTTAGAATATCGACAAATTAAGCAATCATACTACCGTGCTTCTTCTTTACACTCCATTTGGCTTATTTCAGAATTGGAAATCTCTCCTTAATCCATTGAAGCTTTTTTTTCACGCTGACGTTGTTTGATGCGTTTTACTCATCGTGGCCAGTGGTGTCTTTTAATGAAGGCTTCAGTCTTTGATGTTTGTTCATCAAAGAGTTATAAATCACGAAAAGTTGGGAAAAAATATAAATAAAACATTATACATGGACCAAACTCAGCTAAAGATTTTCCATACAACCTTTTATTAAACAATAATTCCAACAAAACCTATATTTTCATGAAAAAAGCATTAAAAACTTTTTAAATTCTTTAAAAGCATTTTTGTATTAGGAGGGCAATAAAGTATTAGGTATTTTTCAAAAAGTTCTACAAAAATTCTATCACATTGGGTCCTGCTTTAATGGCTGCTTAATAAATGGGAAAAAATTACAATTATACTAAATAATTGATAACATTATAAAAAGTGAACATAATATACATTTTCTATTCTATATTGTTGTTATTTTCTATTTCAAAGTTTCCTTTGAAAGTTCATATGAAATTAAAGACTCTAATCGGTAAGATTCCTTCCGTTGGTCATCAACAACGACTTAAAAAACAAAAATTCAACAATTGAAGTTCATGTATTATAGTTTGTTGTATTGTGTAGCTTTCCAAATCGGACCGGATCGATCCAATTCCTTCAATTTTTGTAATGTAAACTTGTGGATAAACTTTGAACTCTTTGTCTTAACTCTCCATGGAGCTTTAGATAATAATTTCAGATTCGAAACAGTTTCAGCATTGAACTAAAGATCTTGGATAAATCTAGAAACGAATTGTAGTAAAGCATATCAAAATATTTGTATTGCATGAAAATGAAAGACCAGTCACATATCAGAATTCCAAAAGGATACAACATATATTTTCATTCATAATTTTCTTTTTTTTTAATGATTCAGGCGTAAATCGGTAAATTTGGAGTATTGTGAAGGGATAGTACTCCGGAGAAACTCAATTTAGTTTAGTGTAGTAGTTTGTAGCAGTCAAAAATAATTCAGATCAGTTGGGAATGGGTGGGAGATTATTCAACAATTAAAAATCTGCTCAAACTGCTTTGCTTTCCTTGAAGTTCAACTCGATTCATCAGTAAGATTCAAACGAATCGTGGAACAATTCGCAACTTCCCGTGACTAGTATTTCGGTGGGACCCATTTCACGTTGTGTATTATGAGCTAGTAGGATCTCTAAAATGGATTTTTAAGTCAAAACATGAGAAATCTTAATTCGGCATTCGAATTCCTCAAAACTTCTCTTCAAGGATCTCTGCATAAAGCACTCTCCGATGACCACCATCATTGATTATGATATAGTTTGGATTGTTTGGAAGTTTTCCTCCCAAAATCAGCAATTATTTTGACAAAAAAAATTTAAGTTACCAAAGAGACAGGAATACAGAAACGAAACAAATAATTACAAAAACAAAAAAAATATAAACGTAAACGTATTCTAACATAAACGTATGCCAGGATGCTTCGAATTCCATTTAAAATTGGGGTTTGGGTTTATTGTTTGGTTTTGTGTTTTTTTTAATAAAAGGCATTAAAGAACAACAGAAAAACCTGCTTTATAATTTTATAATTAACTTTTTTACTGATCCACTTCAACATATTTTCTAACAAACAAGCTCATGTTCAACTTTTCAAGACCCTATTCTGTCCCCAAACACCATGATCAACAAGGTGTCCGTACCAACAACAAAAAAAGGAAACGAAAAATTGGGATTTCATCGACAATCGGTTGAAACTTGACGCTTGGATACCTTTCTGCCGTTGATTTTAATTATTAGTACCACAAACATAAGGGGGCTAGGGCGTAGGAGATCGTGCTTGGATGAACAATATACACAAGCAACAGCAACAGCAACAAAAAAGAGTCAAGGGGTCCTTGAATTTAGCTCGTCTGTATCGACCGATTGCTCCCTTGCGTTTGATAGATCATTCGTTGATTGAAACGACCCAAAGCAGGACACACATACACGCATTGATGGTGGGTTCAGCTCGTAAGGAAACGCGGCAGGAAATGCGCATTCTCATCACAGCTCATCCTACTTCCCGTTTTCGGGGCTGATTATTTTGGTTTCCTCATTTTCTTCTTGGATGCGGGGTTGGATCCATGGGTGTATGTTTTTTTTTGTGTATTCTCTCCTTGTAAATTTCATTCGTCCACCGACTCCGGCCGACTGACTGCAAACTGCAGACAATGCGTTGCGGTGTAACAGTCGTTGAACCACCACCACGCGTGTAACGATCGAACGGGGAGCTTCGGCGGAATGGAACCGGCTGGGGGTGAAAATATTCGAAAAAATAGGTAACGCGTGCCGGCTGTCACTTGGTTTGAGTTTCGAGAGAATGCACCCTCCTTTAACGATCACGTATGAATGTGCGCGCGCTCGCTCATGTGAGTGTGCGTAGCTGAAGCAAGGGGAAATCCTCGCATCCTCGGTGCAACGGTGAAGGCAGCATATGTTTGATTTTCGGGATGAGCACCGGCGGATTGCATGTGCATTCGGGGGTAGCAACACAAAAGCAGTTGATGGAGAAACGTGGGCGCGCAAGAGCTTTGCGGAGGGAACGTCCAGACGATTAAGCATGGCGCATGGAAGCGAACCTTCAATGCAATGCACCATGAGGTTGTCGGTTTTTCTTCTGTTGTAACGAATCACTATAAATGAATGATTTAAGATTAGTAGAGCAATCGAAAGGATCATTTATAATGTTCCATGTGTATTATTTATTGGGATTAGTTTGGGATTCAGCTAAGCCAAGTTAAAATTTTGGGTTTGAGTTTCTAAACGAGAAATTAAGACAAATTTAGTTCCAGATGGTTTTATTGTTTGATGAGGTTACTTAATCTAGCTAAAAAGCAACGAAGAACGTATGCAAATGACCTCAACAAATTATGTTTATGTTTATGTTTCAAACGAAAGTTTTAATATTGATCGATATTTGGCGAAAAGTTTATTTGCATCTGTTATCGTAGTAATTATTATTCAGGAATTCAAGACTTTGGGTGAATTTCTATGCGAAAGTACTTTGGACTCCCAGTTGGGCTACGGTAGCTAAAGTTCCCTGGATGACTTTAGAAAAACTGAAAGGATATATCTACGCTAAAAAAAGGTTCTTGAATCTACCCTATGTCCCAGGTCAGGACTTATGAGATCTAGATACTAGACGATCACGAGGTACTCGTACTATGAACAACCATCTTTGCTGAGGAATTTAATTGCTCTGTATCAACGCTGATTTGATTCTGTTTAGTTCCGGGAGAAATAAAGATTATATAAAGTTTCGCATCGTGAAAGTTCCTTCTATTGGAAAGAATATATTGGGCAACAGAATACATTGTTTATCACCTTATAATTTCCAATTTTGTTTTAAATTATTCTTTAAGCTATCTCTACTTATTTACTTCAAGAGCACCTCGGCCTGTCATTTTTGACATCATTTTATTTACGCGTAGCTGGATAGTCGGTGATACTTACGGGGAATAAGTTTGGACGGGATTTTCCAAAATGTCCTGTTGTGTGGAAACGGTGCCGCTACCAAATACATCACCGAGCGCCTTAATAGTTGTTAGTAGTTCAGTAATCTCTCTCTCTTTCTCTCTTTCTCATTCCTGCCTTTTCTGGCTTACTATTACTATTTTATCACGTAGCCGGATAGTCAAGTCCTTGCTACGGGAGATTAGTCCGAATGGGATTTGGTCCGGTCCGTTCGTGTGAAGACCGGCTCCGCTACCGTCATGCCACCGGGCCGCTCCAACTATTTATTATTATTATTATTATTATTTATTTCATCGGACATGCACGAGTCTTAATCAATACTTAGTTGGTAATTTAGTCAGCCAAGTTGATAAGATAAGATCAAATCATCTTATCATTGTAGAGCCGAATAATAAGCATAATCGAAATCTCATCAGATGAAGGAACTTTTGCAGTGTTCCTGATTAAATAGTTCGAACAATTATATGGCCACTTGTAAATATTTGGGGCTGGGATACTAACTCAAGCTTGCTACTAGGAGCTTGTGGCAGTTTGTTTGTATCTTTCTGTTTTGGGATTTGAATCAATCCGACGATATTTTGTATCTGACGATTTGGTGATGAGTCAGAACAATCAGTATTGCGTAGAATTCAGTATTTAAGAACAATATATTTGAAACTTCTTCGATTATGCTTAGTTTTACCATAAGCCTTATTTTTGTATAAGAATAGATCAAATCCCAAAATATTTTGTTAAATTAAATGATGATGTCTCTCCTTATAACAAACTATTTTAATTAAGCATCTGTGTGTGGTTGAATGGTTCATCCCATGTGTATAAAATCCACCAACAGCAGTGGCCAGATTATGTATTTGCTCTTCTTTTAAAGAAGCTTTCTGCAATTATTCCATCACGAATCAATCTTGTTGTTCGCAAGGGCATGCACTTTCTGTTACTGCTCGAAACAGCTCCTCTTAACGATGGTAGTCCATCATCGCGATACGATTTATTATTCGCTTTGGTAAACTTCACGATTTACCATTTCTTTCATGTGTTGTTTCACTTAACGCACATTCCAAGAACACATTAAAACACACACCCAAAAAAACACAGTACGCGTGGCTTTCGTTCGCGATGGTATTGAATCCTTTTATTAGCGAAAACATGCTGCAGATATAAAACTGGTTTCAAAAATGGTTCCCATTCACGATCTCGTATGTGGTCATTCGGACCGATTGATAATATGTTGCTGTTCTAATTAAAGTTTGCCGGTTAGAATGATTGTGGAATGTTTGCAGACGCAAATGGAAGGAAGCAAAGCTTCGAACGCTGGGCACCAGTTGGTTATGCATCATTGAAACGGATTCTGCGGAGCACATCGGAAGCAGAGTGTTGGTGAAAGATTTCGGGTAAATTGTTTAACGCCTTGCAACAAACGCACAAACACCCCATCCACCATCGCATCCAGTGCACCCCCGGTTCCGGGTCGTTCAACTGTCGTTCGGCAACAACTGTTGCCGGGGATGGAACGAACCGCCGAGTATAGAGAAAATAAAAAGGATTTCCTAATTGTGCCTCACAATGGCCACTCCAGTCCATTGCAACGCACCATCGGGTGTCGATCTTTTGCGAACGGTTGAGATCCTTCGATTCCTTCGCCGTTCCTTCCCATCCCAACCGTCCCATCCGAAATGGTGTCACATGGGACGGAACCCGGCCCCGCTGCTACCGTAAACCAACTGGCGGCACGTTTCGGCTTCCAACCGCATCGGACGAGCTAATCAAAATCTTCGTTTGCTGCTAAGCAGAATCTCTAACACAGGGGCAGCAACAGTGGGCACGAGACACATCCAGTTGGTCGCCCAGATAAGAGAAAGGAGTCCGAACCAATATTTCAAAACCGATCAACCCTTGGTACGCGTTTCGCGAGACGCGCGCCCGCTAAAGGTCGGGACGAAAAGGAAACA